>NC_135818.1:49570850-49778901 GCF_964213995.1 Mustelus asterias | reverse complement strand
CTATAAGTAGCATGTAAATGAATGAAACTGAATGAATGAAATGTAATTCTGTAAAGTATTGTCGAAACCAGGCCACTGAAAATGACTGGACTCTTCCCAGTAACAAATGCTATAGTCAAAGTTATCCTTAATTAGGAAATCTGTATAATGAGGATATAACTGGCTTTCCTAGTGCTAAGCCCAGACCTGAGGTGCTTCACTGTAGATATTTTTCCCACCACCATTAACCCCACTCAAAAAAAACAAAATGTGCAAAGCTTGACAGGCCTCAGTGCCATTGCTGGTCTAATTTTGAAAGCAATGAGACACATGGCAATTGTACCATGCCAAATAAAATCTGAGATTGACAAGTGTTTGTTGTCATTAAAGGATATGGGATAAAGACAAAGATATGGAGTTAGGTTGCAGATCAGCCATGATCTAATTGAAGGCTAAACGGCCTATTCATGTTTCTCTGATAGTGCCATGACTTGTCAGAATTTTCCCAGCATATAAAATACCGCAGCTTCTTCACCTGAGACTGTTTCTGCTCTGGATGATCCAAACTACCTGGTGTTGTGAGACTTCTTACTGATCCAAACTAGACATACAATTGACACACCTCTATGTTGGCAATAATCCAACACCTCTTTTTCCACACTCAGTAAAATGAAAATCAGTCCCATGCTGAAATGTACAAGAACATTGATTTCAGACCAAAGCTTTCTAAAATTCTATGTGAATTGTTACTTCATACTAAATTGGAAATACTCTATCCAGATTACAGCTTTGGTACTGTAAAGGCAAATGTGCAACTCATATTTCTTCACTGCCTGAAAGTGGCTAAATGCACTAATGTTGAACATGATTCAGAATCAATGATTCCCAATACAGACTGAACAGTGATGGATTATAGATGGTAACAGATCAAGGTGAATTTGCAGAATTGACCTGTTAATTGGTGAACAATGGGCCTAATTTGAATTTAATTTATCAGGTGGGAACACACAGGGGGCGATTCTCCCATCCCACTGTGCTAAAATATTGGCGCAGCAGACAGGGAAATTCTCGCGTTGGCCGATTTGCAGGATTCACGCGTGCATTCCTGCCCCGATAGCATCTCCCAACCTGAGTTGTTCACTGTGTTGCAAATATCTAATTCAAGGTTCATGTTTTTTGGCGCTGACAGAAGCACGCTAAAAATCGGTGTAATGGACATTTGCATGTGTTTACATATCTTACCATCTGATTAGCGGGTCCGAGACAGCAATCTCCACCCTCGTTAGTGTCTCCCACCTCTCTGGCATGATGTCACTCTGGTATGGTCTACAACTGCTCTATAAAAGTCAGGAGTTGGCGTGGCAGCATTGAACAGGAGTAAGGAGGTAAGTTTGATGGAGCTGCAGCACCCAGAGTGCTGGGGAGGTTGGAGGCAGGAGGCAGGACCTGGAGCTTTGCTGCTGTCTGTGGGGAGCTTCCTGGAGATTTTAAGGTGCTGTGCCCTGGCCCTGTGGGATGGGATAGGGACCTTAACAGAGTGCGGGCCAGGCTGCTCTCTGCAGCCACTGTGCTGTTCCTCTCCTCCAGTGTATCCAGCAGGTGGGCCTGATCAGCCTGGCAGAACCTCGGGGCAGGTTTCTTTCCAGCCATCTTCCGGGCATGACTGTGTGTCCATTATTGCAGCTTATGTACAGATCTGGCTTGTTAGGGGAGTCCAGGTGCAGTCAGTTTGGGCCAGTCATGGGTCCATTATTAAAAATTCCTTGTGAGAAATGTACAGGCAACCTGCTTTCAACAGAGGATGAGCCACCTCCCAGGGTGCTGATTGGCTCTCATTCAACAAGGTACTGTGTCCAGGGGTACAATGCTCAAGATTTTCACTCAACAAGGGGGAATACTTGCAGGCAGGCATGGCAGCAGAGCGCTTTTTGTGTGCAAGACAGCAGTGAGGCCAGTATGTTCGAATTGGAGAGGGGTGGGGTGGGGCGGGGGGGATGGGGAGGCCAATGATGTCCATGGGGGGAAGCGGAGTTGAGAGGCCAGCGATATCTGTGGCAATGGGGAGGGGAGGTGTGAGAGGCCAGTGATGTCCGTGGAAGGGGGGCGTGGTGGGCAGGGATGAGAGGCCAGCGATATCCATGGGGGGTTGAGGCCAACGATCTAAATGCTGGGAGGTCTTTTTAGCGAACTTCCAGAGATGTGCGCATGCGCGCGATCCCGCTCATTGCGCTGATTTCTGCCTGTTCAGCTGGAATAGTTCCTGCCCCCTGGTTTTTAATGATAATCACGCTAGTGGTCTCTGCAGTGCACTGAGTGTGGGAGATTCATTTCGGGAAACGCCCTGGAAACACCAGCACAATTTGTTCCAATTTTCACACAAATCTGACACTTAGATTTTTTTGGGGAGAATTCCACCACAGAATCAGATGAAAAGTCAGTTTTATACTTCACCCAAAATTATTCTCCATTGATTGCAATGGAGTGCAAAAGCGTGCAGTTTAAAGCCAGTATTGTACACCATCTCTTCAGTTTTCAGGTGGGCTGGTTAGGTGAAAATTGCCTTGGTTTCATGGTATATCACCTAGTTTCAGAGAAATCATCCCATCACTATTTTGACAAGAAGGTTGCTAGTAAGTATTTATGAGTTTTACCTCAATGTGAGATAAAATGATTGGATAATTTGCAGGTTGAAATCATGGAAGATATTTGATAAGATTGTTTTTTAAAAATTCATTATTGGGATGTGGGCATCATTTGTATGGGTAGCATTTATTACCAATCCCTGGTTGTCTTGAGGAGGTGCTGGTGAGGTCTGAGAACCACTAGTAGTGGTTTGATACAATGGAGTGTCTTGCAAGTCCACTACAGAGGGCAGGGAATAATCAATCATATTGGTCTGGGACTGGGCCTACATTAGTGCAAATTTACTTTAGTTCCCATTGTTTTGGTCATCATCGAAGTTGCAACAGCTATCATTAAAGGATCATTGGCCAAAATATTCTTTTCTAACCTATTTACAATGTGACAACTTCAACTTGCACCGAAGCAGTCTGGTGCTAAAATGCCTGTTCATTATTCTAATTCGTTAATGCTTCCTTCTTTAGTGGCTAATTAACGACAATGTCCAAAGCAATAGAATGAAATGTAAAGGGTAGGATAACATTGAAATTGACCCAAAACCAAAAGGAAATATTTTACCACTTCCATCTAGAAGGACAAGGGCAGCAGGTGCATGGGTACACCACAACCTGTAAGTTCACCTCCAAGCCATTCACCATCCTGACTTGGAAATATGCCATCATTCCTTCGCAGTTGCTGGGTCAAAATTCTGGAATTCCCTCCCTAACAGCATTGTGGGTCAACCCGCAGCACATGGACTGCAACGATTCAAGAAGGCAGCTCACCACCGCCTTCCCAAGGGCAACTAGGGATGGGCAATAAATGCTAGTCAGCCAGTGACACCCATGTCCCACGAATGAATAAAAAAAATTAAAAATCAAATATTTTCTTTACATCAACTTTCAGGAGAAATGGAAAGGAAGTTCACAAAAAGAATTAATGAAGTATTAGTAAATCTCACATGGCTTTGCTCTCGTATTCCATCCTTGTGATATATCCACATGTGCATATCTCTCTCCTCATACCTTCTACATCTCTGCTGATCCTTTTCTTTGTATCTGGTCTGTATGCCTTTCACTGTTTTCCCACCCTTCCAACAACATTTGTTTCTTTCTTTCTGCAATCTACCCTTGCTTACTTTTCCGTGTCCCTATATATCTGTGATGTTTTCCACTTTTGTTATCTTCCTTAATTTCTGCAGCACCTGTCACCTTTCAATACCATGTTTCTCTGTTGATCTTCTTTCCTACATCTGTCACTCATAATATGTTCTGTCCCTGTGCTGATACTACTGCCAGGTGTTGTTCTCTGTCTCACCCAGTCCTTCCTATGTCTATTTTGCTGTCCATCATTCCATCATTCTCCTGTGTCCCTCTCTACTCATCCCTCTCTTGAGGCCCGCACTTCCCCCTTTGTGTCTCTATCGGCATAAATCCTTTATTCCTGGCTTGCCTCCATATACACCTCTGTTTTTGTCCCATGCCGGTGATCTGTGCCCTTGTCTGAATATATCTGTCTTTTGAGATGATGAGATACAGTGGAAATTGCACTCATAGCAATTCATGAGTTCAAAGTTATACCCAGTGAATTAAGTGAATGGTCATAAAAATCCATATGGTTCACTAATGTCCGCTAAGAAGGGCACTCTGCCCTCTTACACAGTCTGGCTCATGTGAGACTTCAAATCCACAGTAATACAGTTGACTCTTAACTGCTCTAGCAAGTCACTCAACAGCATTAAAGGCAGCAGCTCATCACTACCTTCTAAATGGCAATGAGGGATCGACAATAAATGCCAACTTTGCCAGCGATGCCACATTCTGAAATCGAATAAAAGAAAAGATTAGGCTAGAATGGAAGGAAAGAGAGAGAGAGACCAGGTTTCATACAGGAAAACTGAAATGACCTTAGCAAGCGGCCATTAAAAATATTAAATGGCCATCACTACTGAAGAAAAGGGAGAGCGGAGTAAAGATATGGTGGGATGAGCAGAGGTAAAGGAAAGGTGCATCAAAACACTGGGGAAAGGGTATGACATGAACAGCCAAAAAAATTAACGAGGAAAGGCAGATAATCGATGAAGTGAGGACTCTGATTGACTGGGCTTGAGGTGGAATTTATTCATTTTTACTGGAGACAGCACATATAAGGAAATTCAGGGTTCCTGGTAATTTTGAAAAGGTTATGGGAATACAGTGGCAATTGGAGCAAAATGGTGAAGCCAAATGAAAGCGATAGGTAGTCTGAGTCACCGGTGACGGAAGGACTGAAAAACAATGCCAGGTATATATAAAGCTCACACAAAAGCAAAATATTTCAGTCGCTGGAAATCTGGAATAAAATTTCTGCTCTGTACGAATTGGATTTCTATTTATTTTACATTTCTAATTTTCCCCAGTTCTGATGAAAGGTAACAGGGACACGAATCGTAACTCTGTTCCCCTTTCCACAGCTGCTGCCGGACCTGCTGAGCATTTTCTGTTTTATTATGCATATAGCTCATTTTAATTGGTGTTGCAGCATGCCTATGAACGGTAATGTAATCAGTTGCCTAACATCACAAATCATGACAGTGATGTTAAAAAGGAGAAAGATTAATATGTTAATTCAAGAGGGAGAACATTGAATTTCACAGAAATTCACAGGGGAATTTCACAGTAACTTCATTGCAGTGTTAATGTAAGTCTTACTTGTGACTAATAAATAAACTTTACTTTACTTGAAGATTTTATTCAATATAAAGGATTGTTTTTCAGTGTTACAATATCTGAGTTAAAACCCGAGATAACTTCTTGATTCAGCATTCAGAAATTTTCCAGTGTCATGGAACATTGGGATGAATGAGTAAGTGTTAGTAATTCCAATATTCCTCTATGACTCAAATCAACAGATGATCCAAAGAAAAATTGTAAATAGGGTTCAATGTTCCAACTTGTTCATCAAAATTGGCGGTAACTACTTCAGTCACATGAATTTAAGTTGTCTGAACACTCCCTTATTAAACTTACAAGTCATAACTCACCAGATACATTTCCAGTAGCAAGTTGTCTGTTCTGCTCATATGTTGATTGCACCAGATTCAATAGCTTATTACTTCTCCATTGGTAATGTTATTACACATGAACTGCAAACATTATACAGTTGTAAAGTGACCCTGTCAGTCTCTCAAAATGTGCATGAACTAAAGCAAAGTGCTCATTTGAGAAAAGTACTTTATATCTTTGCAGACTTGGCAACTTTTCACCAAAGTAGCAGAAACCAACACTTGGCCGATTCGCTTTGAGATAGTACATTTGTTTAACCAGCAGCATTTCACACTTTTTCAGGGGTATTTGTTCAGGTAAGTACTCCAGCTATTTGGGGAGGCAGTGGCAGCTGGTGAAACTGTTCCAGAGTCTATAGGATCTTGAAAGATGACCATCAATGCATCCACTATTTCTCAGGCCACTTCCTTAAGTACTCTGGGATGTAGATTATCAGGCCCTGGGGATTTATCGGCCTTCAAACCCATAAATTTCCTGAACATCATTTCTCTACTAATATTGATTTCCTTCAGTTAATCCCTCTCACTAAACTTTGCGTTCCCCAACATTTCTGGTATCTTATTTGTGTCCTCCTTTGTGAAAACAGAACCAAAGTATGTACTTAGCTGGTCAGCCATTTTGTTGTTCTCCATTATTAATTCCCCTGTTTCTGACATTTGTATTGACCAATCTTTTTCTCTTCACATACCTGTAGAAAGTTTTGCAGTCAGTTTTTATGTTCCTGGAGATTACTCTCGCATTCTATTTTCCCCTTCTTAACAATACTTTGGACCTCCTTTGCTGAATTCTAAATGGCTCCCAATTCTCAGATCTGTTGTTTTTTCTGGCCAATTTGAATGCCTCTTCTTTGGGTCTAATACTATGTCTAATCTCCCAGTCATGGGTAGGTCATCTTTCCCATTTCACTTCTGTTCCAGACAGGAATAAACAATTGTTGCACATCACCCATGCATTCTTTGAATGTTTGCCATTGCTAATTCACTGTCATGGATTGTTTCCCAATCCATCATAACTAACTCGCACCTCATGCCATTGTGGTTTCCTTTATATAGATTCAGGACCCTAGTCTCAGAATCAACTATGTCACTCTCCATCTTATTGAAAAATTCTATCTTATTGTGGTCGCTCATCCCCAAGGAGTCTCGCACTACCAGATTGCCAATTATTCCTTTCTCGCTGGACAATACCCAGTCTAGGATGACCTGTTCTCTAGCTGTTTCCTCAATGTATTGGTCCAGAAAACCATCCCGTATACATTCCAGGAATTCCTCCTCTACAGTATGGTGACTAATTTGATTTGCCCGGTCTATATGCAGATTAAAGTCACTGACCTAACTGGAACAGAAAGTCAGCATACACTGCATTCGGTGGAGCATGCATGGTTCCTCACACCACTGACACATTGTTGTGGGCGCTTGCTGCCTCCTGTTCGCCACCTTTCTCCTGACCTCTAGCTGACATTCAATCATCACTATTCTTGCAGCTCCACTTGATCCTCAGCTCACCACCCCATTTGCCACTTTGCTTATCTCCTACCTCCCACACTTTCGGCGTCTCACTCACCAACTCCTCTCGTGAGCCCTTGCCACCTCACTCATGGTGAGCAGTAGGCAGTGAGCAGAAGGCAGTAAGGGGTGGGGAACGGGGTGGGCAGTGAGTGAAGCAGTGAGTGGGGGACAGCTAGCAAGGCAGGGAGGTCAAATTACAATGTCATTACATCCAATCCCAGGATTTTTAATTTTTTGGGGGGGATCAATATTCTGTGAAAACTGCAATTTTGTGGTAATTGTGGTATTAGGCTGTCAGAGTGAGATCACACTTCATTTAAACCTCTGCACATTGGATAATCATTTGAAATAAAAACATATTTTATTGATGCTGCACTTATTAAAATCTTTACCATGCTGAGTATTACAGATGGTCTTATTCTTTGATGTTGGTAGCTACCTGTGGCATTGCTGGCAGTGACAACACGGCAATGAGTGCACTTTCTGAAGCTGCAGTGTCAGTAAACGCAGCCTTTATTTACAGAGTTACATATTACAAGCATACACTTCCCAACCCAACTATCATGATTTCAACCCAACTACTAAACAGTCTGTGTCCGTTTATGGAAGCTCAAGTGAATCCTTGTCAATGCCCACTACCTGCATACAATTAACTTACAATTTACACCAATTTGACATGACTGCATGAAGACAAAATTACATGAAAACATGTTGTACCGCTTGAAGTTGAGACTTATGGGTTTTTGCTCTCAAGCTTTGACGTTTAAGGTGTGACCTGATAATCTTCAAATTTAAGAAGGTTTACAATGCTGAATATTACAAATATTACAACCTGTCCTGGTCCCTCCATGTGGATGCTGTAGTTAAGAAAACCCACCACACCTCTACTTTCTCAGGAGGCTAAGGAAATTTAGCATGTCCACTACAATTCTTACCAACTCCAACAGGTGCACCATAGAAAGCTTTCTTTCTGGTTGTATCACAGCTTGGTATGGCTCCTGCTCTGACCACGACCACAAGAGACTACAAAGGATCATGAATGAATCCCAGTCCATCACTCAAACCAGCCTCCCATCCACTGACACTGTCTACACTTCCCGCTGCCTTGGAAAAGCAGCTAGCATAATCAAGGACTCCACGCACCACGGACATACTCTCTTCCACCTTCTTCAGTCGGGAAAAAGATACAAAAGTCTGAGATCATGTACCAACCGACTCAAAAGCAGCTTCTTCCCTGCTGCCATCGGACTTTTGAATGGATCTACCTCGCATTAAGTTGATCTTTCTCTGTACCCTAGCTATGACTGTAACACTACATTCTGCGCTCTCTCCTTTCCTTCTCTATGTAAGGTATGCTTTGTCTGTATAGCGCGCAAGAAACAATACTTTTCACTGTATACTAATACGTGTGACAATAATAAATCAAATCAAATAAGAAAATAAGGGTTGTTTTCATTCCAGCTGTTGGGTGACACAAATTTAAAGACGGCCACAAAAATAATTAATGGGCAAATTAGGAAGTAATTATTCACACAGAGTGCTGAGAACGTGGGAACTCCTGCCACAAACCTAACTGATGCGAGCAGAAGTCATAAATGCTTTAAAAAGGGAAATTAAGTATTTGCCTGATGAGAGTGAGCAAGTGAATGGAATGAGACTAAGTGGCTGAACAGTAGCACAAATGGTTTTTCTGTTATAAGATTACAACATGAGTCAATGCAGAGTCTAAGAGAAATTTTTGTTAGTGTTGGCTTGGAAAAGATTGCAATCAAATATTGATGGACAGAAGCCGTGCTGCCACGCCTCCAATGTTTGATCGCATCTTATTGTGCAGAACATACCACTGCTATCATACAGCAATTCCAAGTTATAAATCCTCACAAATTCTTGATATGTTTTTAAGAAATTGTGAATTTTCCCGGCCAATCAAACCCCCATGCAATGTTTTGACAGGACCGGAAGATCCTGTCGGCGGGAGGGGCCGGAAAATTAAACATATTTCACTTGGGGTACGGCCCAAAAGGAATTAAATAAATTTTGTGGTGATTCTGCCTGAAGTAAGGGCATGTCTACACAGAGTTCTGCAACTCCCGCCGGGGAATAGGCGGCGGCGCGGTGACCTTCACAGAGGCGTCAGCAGAGTTTTAAACTCTGTTGTTGATCTGTTCAACAACAGATCACAGAGTGGAACCAGGATTGGAGGAGCGGGGCAGGATGGGATTGGAAATAAGGGGGTAGGGGTTTGGGGGATGGGATAGGGAATAAGGGGGTTAAAGCGGGGATCTGGGCTGGTGGTAGGCGGGGAGGTGAGCGGATAAACACCACAAACCCTGTGAATGTCTCGGAGACAGTCTGAGGTTGGAAAGTCTGGGAGAGGCTGGGCTTTATTCAGAGCGCTCTCTGGGAAACCTGTCCGTGCAGTTTGTGCTCCTTTTCTGGGGGGCGGTTCTCCTTCAACCCCTCCCTCTCTCAACCCCTCCTTCCCTCAACCCCTCCCTCCCTCTACACCTCTCCACCACCCCACCCCCCTTCCCTCTGTCGCCATTTAGAAAACTTCTTCCTTTCCCTTTCAGAGTTTCTTCTGCGTCAATCGCGGCAGAATCATGGTAAGAAACGTTACAAACTGTCTGCTGTGTTAGATTGAACTGATCCCCTTCGTGTTTTCAAACATTTCACCAGCGACAGAGCAGCAGAACCGAGTCTGACTGGGCATTGCCTCATCCTGCCCGGGCTTATCGCCCTACAGAGGCTCTGTCTCTATGGATGGATGAAGTGTATTCTCTCTCTCATATATATATTATATATATATATATATGTATGTGTGTATGTATAAAGTGTATTTCTGTTAACACCATTCGCAATCTCACGATGTCCCAAAAGGACTCGACTGTCAATTAAGTTCTTGTAGAGTGTAGTCAGTGTTATAAATGTAGGAAATAGGTTGAAGGTCTCACATTGACAAATTTTAGACCGAAGATTGAGAGGGTATAGATTTCCCACTAAGGCTGCAAAAAGCAAAATTTTGCAGTTAATGGATATGTAAAATAAATATAGACAAATGCTTGTTACAGTCAGGCAGCACCTGTAAGGGGAAACAGACCAGTTGGTTCATGTTTCAAATCTGGAATTGTTGTTTCTAGCAGATTTTTTTTCACTTTTAATTATCAGTGTTTTGATTCTAAGCTGAAGGTTGTTCCTTTAATCATTAATTTGAAGCGCTACATCTACGTAGGTGGTCCAGGCATCATAGTTATATTGGGATTTATCCGACCAGGTAACTTGAAAAAAAATAAACTCAGAAAGATGCAGGCGAATGTTAATATACTGAAAATACTTCCCATCGACAATAAAACACATCCTTTCGCCACATGCTTTATTTTGTATCCAAGTAACTGTACAACCAGAATTACAAAATAACTGCATGATTACCCCACACAAGTCTGTTCTTGAACAAGCACTGCAAAATGTCACTCTGAAGTTACCTTGTATCACGCTGAATATAACATAAGAACTAGGAGTAGGCCAACTGGCCCCTCGAGCCTGCTCCGCTATTCAATAAGATCATGGCTGATCTTTTTGTGGACTTGGCTCCACTTACCTGCCCGCTCACCGTAACCCTTGATTCCTTTACTGTTCAAAAATTTATCTACCCTTGCCTTAAAAACATTTAATGAGGTAGCCTCAACTGCATCACTGGGCAGGGAATTCCATAGATTCACAACCCTTTGGGTGAAGAAATTCCTCCTCAACTCAGTCCTAAATCTGCTTCCCCTTATTTTGAGGCCATTCCCCCTAGTTGTAGTTTCACCCGCCAGTGGAAACAACCTTCTGTTTCTACCTTATCTATTCCCTTCACTGGATCATAGTGCTGAAGCCAAATGCAGTAGTGTGCCCTGATTGTGTTTTTATTTGGGGCGGGGCGGGGCGGGGGGAGGAGGTGCAGAGAGTTTCTATTAAACTTGGTGCTGTTTGTAGATGATGGTAGCTGCAGTTAATGTTTCTATAGAAACCATTTTCTTGTTATTCGGTGGTTTCCATCATTGCTATTGCTAATTATGGTCATGAGAAAGTTAACTACAAACCACTCGGAGCAGTGCAGTTTTACAGATGTGTGCAGGTTGGCATTTACAGTGCTGCTTGTTGCACACCCATTCAAGCTATCTGGTCCTATCTTCATTCCAGCAATGATAAAACATACTCCTGTATAACCTTTGTCCTCTTAGCAAATATTTGTTAGGACTAGCTTTTCAAGTTCTGCAAGAATGTTTGACTCCTGACAGTTGCTGAGTTAAATGCATGTGATAGTACTAAATCAAATCTAATTTCAGATCTATTTTTGCAGCAACCTTGCACTGCTGACAGTATAAAATTGTTTCATAAAGCAAAATGCGTCATAGAAGCATAGGTTTACAGCTCCGAAGAAGGCAGTTCGGCCCTTCATGCATGTACTGGCCCTTTGAAAGAGCAGTTTTGTTTAGTCCTATGTCCCTCTTTTCTGTCTGTCTCCATGCAAGTTCTTCATCCTTAAGTATTTGATTTGAAAATCACACATAAAATTCAGCTTCCAGCACCTTTTCAGGGAGAGCATTCCAGATTCCAAAAATACTAAGTGGGATCCTCTCTCCCCTCTAGACCTTTTGTTCCCAATTATTTTGAATCCATGGCCTCTACTTATCGATTTCCCACCCCCCCCCCCCCCCAACTTACATTTTCAAAATCTTTCTATCTTGGAAATCCCTATTATTGTCACCTCTGCACTTCCTCCATTCCAATGAGAACAGTCCTAACTTTGCATAAAATCCTAGACTCCCTATTGTGCAGGAGACCATTCGGCCCACCGACTATGCACCAATCCTCCCACAGAGCATTTTACCCATGACTATCCTCTGTCCCAGTAACACCCCCCACATTTTTGTTTTATTCATTGTGGGACATGGGTGTTGCTGGCCTGCTAGCAATTATTGTCCATTCCTAGTTGCCCGAGGGCAGTCCAGAGTCAACCACTTTGCTGTGGCTCTGGAGGGAGATGTAGGCCAGACCAGGTAAGAAAAGCAGATTCCTTTCCCTAAAGGACATTAGTCAGACAGATGGGTTTTTATGACTATCGACAATGATTTCATGGTCATCAATAGATTCTTAATTCCAGATTTTTAAAATTGAATTCAATTCCACTATTTGCTGTGACAGGATTCGAACCCTGGTTCCCAGAATATTAGCTGAGTTTCTGGATTAATAGTCTGGTGATAATACCAGGGTTAGCGGGAAGGCCATCGCCTTCCCGCTAACCCATCTAACCGTGGGACACTAAGGGGCAATTTAGCATGGCCAATCTACCTAACGTACACATCTTTGGACTATGGGAAGAAACCCACACGTACATAGGGAGAATGTCAGTCACCCAAGACCAGAATCAAACCTAGGTCCCTGGTGCTGTGAGGCAGCAGTGCTAAGCACTGTGCCACCATGCTGCCCAACCTTGCATCCCCAATAGTATCTAGTATACCTCTTCTGTAACTGATAGCTTTCCTGAAGTTGTCCACAATTCTGCAGCATGGACATAACCAGAAATTTCTTGGAACAAAGGGACTTGATAGTGTGGACATTGAGATTGGGGAATCTAGAAAATGGGGGCATAGTCTCAGGATAAGGTGTTTAGGACTGAGTCGAGGAGAAACTTCTTTGCTGAACTTGAATCTTTGGAAGTTTTCTAGCCCAGAGGGTTTGTGTGGAAGCTTCATTGTAGAGAATATTTAAGGGTTGAGATCAATAGAGTTTTGTCTCCTGGGTGAATCAAAGAATATGGGGAAAAATAGAGTTGAGACAGAAGATCAACCGTGATTGTATTGAATTACAGAACAGCCTTGAGGGGCCTAACGGTCTACTCCTGCTCCCACTTCTAATGTTTTTGTTATGTTCTTGTCAAGTTGTAGATTGATCCCTTTGCTTTTATATACAATTCGAAATTTGCTACGGCTCTTCAGGGGGGTTTAAACTAATTTGTCAGGGGGGTGGGAAAAGGAGTTGTCTGGAAGTCAGTGCTGAGGGTAGTGAGGTATTGGGGAAGATATCAAGGTCAAGGGTGGGTTGAAGTGTGTCTACTTCAATGCAAGGAGCATCCGGAACAAGGTAGATGAACTTGGGACGTGGATTGGTACTTGGGACTACGATGTTGTGGCCATTACGGAGACATGGGTAGAACAAGGACAGGAATGGTTGTTGGACATTCCGGGATATAGATGTTTCAGTAAGTATAGGGAAGCTGGTAAAAGAGGTGGAGGAGTGGCATTGTTAATCAAGGATAGTTTAACGGCTGCGGAAAGGCACTTCGAGGGGGATCTGCATACTGAGGTAATATGGGCTGAAGTTAGAAATAGGAAAGGAGCGGTCACATTGTTAGGAGTTTACTATAGGCCCCCAAATAGTAATAGAGATGTGGAGGAAGAAATTGCTAAGCAGATTATGGATAGGTGTGGGGGTCACAGGGTAGTTGTCATGGGGGACTTTAACTTTCCAAATATTGATTGGAACCTTTGTAGGTCGAATAGTTCGGATGGGGCAGTTTTTGTGCAGTGTGTGCAGGAGGGTTTCCTGACACAATATGTGGATAGGCCGACAAGAGGTGGGGCCACATTGGATTTGGTACTGGGACATGAACCGGGCCAAGTGTTAGATTTGGTTGTGGGAGAGCACTTTGGAGATAGTGACCACAATTCGGTGTCTTTTGTTATTGCAATGGAGAGGGATAGGGCCGTACGGCAGGGCAAGGTTTATAATTGGAGGAGAGGTAATTATGATGCGATTAGGCAAGAATTAGGGGGCATAAGATGGGAACAGAAACTGTCAGGGAAAGGCACTAATGAAAAGTGGAACTTTTTCAAGGAACAAATACTGTGTGTCCTTGATAGGTATGTCCCTGTCAGGCAGGGAGGAAGTGGCCGAGTGAGGGAACCATGGTTCACAAAAGAGGTGGAATGTCTTGTGAAAAGGAAAAGGAAGAGGGAAGCTTATGTAGGGATGAGGAAACAAGGACCAGATGGCTCGATTGAGGGTTACAAGTTAGCAAGGAATGAGCTGAAAAAGGGGCTTAGGAGAGCTAGGAGGGGACACGAGAAGTCCTTGGCGGGTCGGATCAAGGAAAGACAGTCCAAAGATGTGCAGGTTAGGTTGATTGGCCATGCTAAAATTGCCCCTTAGTGTCCTGAGATGCGTAGGTTAGAGGGATTAGTGGGTAAAATATGTAGGGATATGGGGGTAGGGCGTGGGTGGGATTGTGGTCGGTGCAGACTCGATGGGCCGAATGGCCTCTTTCTGTACTGTAGGGATTCTATGATTCTATGATAAAACCCCAAGGCTTTTTACTCTTATGTGAGGAATAAAAGAATGACCAGGGTGAGGTTAGGGCCGGTCAAGGACAGTAGTGGGAACTTGTGTATGGAGTCAGTAGAGATAGGCGAGGTGATGAATGAATACTTTTCTTCAGTGTTCACCAAGGAGAGGGGCCATGTTTTTGAGGAAGAGGTGTTACAGGCTAATGTGGATTACAGGGTCAAAGGTAGGGTTCTGAAGACTGTGGAGGAACAGAGGGTCCATATCCACAGATCTCTGAAGGTTGTCACTCAAGTGGATAGAGCTGTGAAGAAGGCCTATAGTGTGTTAGCTTTTATTAACAGGGGGTTGGAGTTTAAGAGCCGTGGGGTTATGCTGCAACTGTACAGGACCTTGGTGAGACCACATTTGGAATATTGTGTGCAGTTCTGGTCACCTCACTATAAGAAGGATGTGGAAGCATTGGAGAGGGAGACTTAATAGAGGTTTATAAAATGATGAAGGGGATAGATAGTGTGAACGTTCAAAGACTATTTCCTCGGGTGGATGGAGCTATTACAAGGGGGCATAGCTATAGGGTTCATGGTGGGAGATATAGGAAGGATGTCCGAGGTAGGTTCTTTACTCAGAGAGTGGTTGGGATGTGGAATGGACTGCCTGCAGTGATAGTGGAGTCAGACACTTTAGGAACATTTAAGCGGTTATTGGAAAGGCACATGGAGCACACCAGGATGATAGGGAGTGGGATAGCTTGATCTTGGTTTCAGATAAAGCTCGGCACAACATCGTGGGCCGAAGGGCCTGTTCTGTGCTGTACTGTTCTATGTTCTAATTCATAGAATCCCTACAGTGCAGAAGGAGGCTATTCGGCCCATCGAGTCTGCAATGACCACAATCCCACCCAGGTCTATTCCCATAACCCCACACATTTACCTTGCTAATCCCCTGACTCCCAGGTGCAATTTAGCAAGGCCAATCTTTGGACTGTGGGAGGAAACCAGAGCACCTGAAGAAAACCCACGCAAACACTGGGAGAATGTGCAAACTCCACACAGACAGTGACCCGAGGCCGGAATTGAACTCTGGTCCCTGGTGCTGTGAGGCAGCAGTGCTAAACACTGTACCACCATGCCACCCCTTATATATTCTTCTATATAAACTCTAGTAAACCATATGCTTTTTAAAAATCTTATCAAGTTGCCCTACCACCTTTATGGATGTGTATATATGGTGAGCAAGATCTCTAGGATCATTCAGCGTTCAGAAAATTGTGCGTTTTATTTGAAACTATCCAAATTGGGGCCATCCCGAAGTGTATCGCTTGGTTTCAGTCCATTTCACTATCTTTCTTGTTCCATTTCACTATCTTTCTTGTCATCCTGGAACTAATAGCTATCCTCAACATGATCTTCTACTTAATTTCATACATACAAACTTTAGAAATGTTGTTCTCCACACCAGAGTCTAGCTCATTTATAGAAAGTGTAAAGAATAATGGACCCAGAGTTGATCCTTGGGACACTCCACTGCAAGCCAACCCTGAGTGTGAAAAACATCCACTTGCCATCGTCCTTTCCTTCTGTCACTGAGCCAATTTTGTGTTCATACGATATTTTCCCCTTAGTTCTATGGGTTCTCATCTTCCTAACAAGCCTCCTGTGTGGCACTTAGTGGAATATCTTCCAAAAAGTCCACATATACATCAACAGCACTGCCTTCATCAACCTTCTCTGTTGTGTCAAATAAATCAAGTTAGCCAGACAGGATTTACTTTGAACAAATCCTTAAATCATCATCTTTATAGTTCCCATATTTAGCAGTAAACTAGCAAGAGTTGTAACCTGTGCTGTAATCTACTTCAAATGCTTAATAATTTATTTTCCCCTCACTCTTTCCCTTTACAGCTTTTTTTCCCTCTCTCTCTCTCTCCCTTTAAATATGTTCAAGATAATGGAATGCTGCAGGTAACAAATGATTGTTAAATTCCAGTACAGTTTATCTTCTTTCTCCTTCGAATAAGCAGTTGAAACAAACTGTGCCCTGGTAACTTTATTCGATGTTACCTGTCATTAGCTCTGTTTTTATACACTTGTATCCTTCTTTTTGTGCTTTGGTTCAATTCCAAAATTTAGAATTTGTTTCTTGGTTGCAAAAAATTCATTTTAACATGTTCTCTCTTCTCTTTTTTTCTTTTCCAGGAAGAACTATCTGTAAGTATATTTGCCTAGATTCCTGCCAAATCAATGAACAAGTAAAACTTCAAAACACAAAGCATTAAGAATTGATATTCATGGAGACTTAGAATTTCCCATATTGTGGAAGCTCTCATTTTAGGAATGTTGAAATAGAATGTTTGTTGCGCATCAGTGATTCAATCTGAATTTATGTCCTATCTTTTTTCCTTTAATTTTTGTCTCTTTTCTCTGCCCCCACCCGCCACTGTGCTCCATCGTGGTTATTCCAGCTGTGAGTATTGGCAAGCCAGCTCTTGCATGATTCTTTCTGCCCCTTACCTTGCCCCACCCCACCCTACACCACCCCCAATACTACCTGGTACTAAAAAACTTGTGATCCACTGAAAGGTGCCCTTTTCCTCATCAAATGGGAGATCAGACAAAAAAACAATCTCTTGTGCCAGATGATAGTGGGAGATTGGAACAAACGGGAATGAAGCAGCATTGCACATTCTGGAATAGATGGGAATATGGGATGGGGTTGGCAGCACTCACTGTGCTGGCAATTGTGAGCTCGAGAGGAGTAGCAAACCAGATCTGTTATATTAGCAAGTAGACTGTGGTTTAACCCTCTGTCAAGGAGAGACCTTGTATGGTTTGTTGTGACTGTTTTAATCTTTTGTTGTCAAATTCTGCTTTCGTGTCCTGGTATTTTGCCTTTACCATATTTATCAGTTCCTAATATGGATTCTGCCCATTTCTCTGTGATAATTGCATACTAATCGCCTTATTTGTAATTAAATCCTACATTTAACTCGCGATATTGGAGCATATGATTTTGATTTTTGCTCGCACATAAGTTCTCTCTCTGTTTGTTAAGCTCTGGTACAAACTATATTCATTGTTTACCTGCACACATGGGATCTTGTCTCTTTTTCTCATTCGGGTTGCTTCACTGTTGTCTGGTCATACAATCTTTGATGACAAGTCTTCTTTCCCACACTTGCTTGAGAGAAGTCCATTGTCACTCACCACCCCAGCCTCCCAAAAATTGGAAACTTTCTCAAGAATGCACTAATCTTCGGGTCTCCATCAGTGTGAAAAGACAGCACTGCAGGGGTTTTGATGGGAGATGGGTGGGTGTAGGGAAAGGTGCTGGTAAATACAGTCCATTGAGCTCTTGCTCATGGAGGTCTCAGACAGCGGACAGCCTTTTTATGATGGTGGGCATTTCTTTAACTGGGAACTATTTAATGGAGCTTTTGAGATCATGGAGGGGGATTGTCTTATCCTAAGCTGCGACCAATATTTGAGGGATAAAAGTTGTGGCACATGCTATGCAGTAACCAAAAATAAAAGCCAGGGGATGGGATTGGGTTAGTTTTTTTTAAACTTAAAACAAAGAACAAAGAAAATTATAGCACAGGAACAGGCCCTTCGGCCCTCCAAGCCTGCACCGACCATGCTGCCCAACTGAACTAAAACCCTCTACCCTTCCGGGGACTGTATCCCTCTATTCCCATCCCATTCATGTATTTGTCAAGATGCCCTTAAAAGTCACTATCGTATCTGCTTCCACTACCTCCCCCGGCAGTGAGTTCCAGGCACCCACCATCCTTTCTGTAAAAAACTTGTCTTGTACATCTCCTTTAAACCTTGCCCCTCGCACCTTAAACCTATGCCCCTAGTAATTGACTCTTCCACCTGGGAAAAAGCTTCTGACTATCCCCTCATAATTTTGTAGACTTCTATCAGGTCGCCCCTCAACCTCCGTCATTCCAGTGAGAGCAAACCAAGTTTCTCCAACCTCTCCTCGTAGCTAATGCCCTCCGTACCAGGCAACATCCTGGTAAATCTTTTCTGTACCCTCTCCAAAGCCTCCACATCCTTCTGGTAGTGTGGCGACCAGAATTGAACACTATATTCCAAGTGCGGCCTAACTAAGGTTCTATAAAGCTACAACATGACTTACCAATTTTTAAAATCAATGCCCCAGCCGATGAAGGCAAGCATGCCGTATGATTTCTTGACTAACTTCTCCACCTGCTTTGCCACTTTCAGTGACCTGTGTACTTGTACACCCAGATCCCTCTGCCTTTCAATGCTCTTAAGGGTTCTGCCATTTACTGTATATTTCCTCTCTGTATTAGACCTTCCAAAATGCATTCCCTCACATTTGTCCAGATTAAGCTCCATCTGCCATCTCTCCGCCCAAGTCTCTGACCGATCTATATCCTGCTGTATCCTCTGATGGTCCTCATCGCTATCTGCAAATCCACCAACCTTTATGTTGTCCACAAACTTACTAATCAAACCAGCTACATTTTCCTCCAAATCATTTTTTAAATATACATTACAAACAGCAAAGGTCCCAGCACTGATCCCTGAGGAACACCACTTGTCACAGCCCTCCATTCAGAAACGCACCCTTCCACTGCTACCCTCTGTCTTCTATGACTGATGTGGAGATGCCGGCGTTGGACTGGGGTAAACACAGTAAGAAGTTTAACAACACCAGGTTAAAGTCCAACAGGTTTATTTGGTAGCAAAAGCCACACAAGCTTTCGAGGCTCTGAGCCCCTTCTTCAGGTGAGTGGGAATTCTGTTCACAAACAGAACTTATAAAGACACAGACTCAATTTACATGAATAATGGTTGGAATGCGAATACTTACAACTAATCCAGTCTTTAAGAAACAAAACAATGGGAGTGGAGAGAGCATCAAGACAGGCTAAAAAGATGTGTATTGTCTCCAGACAAGACAGCCAGTGAAACTCTGCAGGTCCACGCAACTGTGGGAGTTACAAATAGTGTGACATAAACCCAATATCCCGGTTGAGGCCGTCCTTGTGTGTGCGGAACTTGGCTATCAGTTTCTGCTCAGCGACTCTGCGCTGTCGTGTGTCGCGAAGGCCGCCTTGGAGAACGCTTACCCGAATATCAGAGGCCGAATGCCCGTGACCGCTGAAGTGCTCCCCAACAGGAAGAGAACAGTCTTGCCTGGTGATTGTCGAGCGGTGTTCATTCATCCGTTGTCGCAGCGTCTGCATAGTTTCCCCAATGTACCATGCCTCGGGACATCCTTTCTTGCAGCGTATCAGGTAGACAACGTTGGCCGAGTTGCAAGAGTATGTACCGTGTACCTGGTGGATGGTGTTCTCACGTGAGATGATGGCATCTGTGTCGATGATCCGGCACGTCTTGCAGAGGTTGCTGTGGCAGGGTTGTGTGGTGTCTTGGTCACTGTTCTCCTGAAGGCTGGGTAGTTTGCTGCGGACAATGGTCTGTTTGAGGTTGTGCGGTTGTTTGAAGGCAAGAAGTGGGGGTGTGGGGATGGCCTTGGCGAGATGTTCGTCTTCATCAATGACATGTTGAAGGCTCCGGAGGAGATGCCGTAGCTTCTCCGCTCCGGGGAAGTACTGGACAACGAAGGGTACTCTGTCCACTGTGTCCCGTGTTTGTCTTCTGAGGAGGTCGGTGCGGTTTTTCGCTGTGGCGCGTTGGAACTGTTGATCAATGAGTCTAGCGCCATATCCTGTTCTTATGAGGGCATCTTTCAGCGTCTGGAGGTGTCTGTTGCGATGTAGTTTCCAGATGCAATTTTACATCTCATCCGCTTCATCCTGGACCACAATATCTTCACCTTCAACAACCAGTTCTTCATCCAGACACACGGAACAGCCATGGGGACCAAATTTGCACCTCAATATGCCAACATCTTCATGCACAGGTTCGAACAAGACTTCTTCACCGCACGGGACCTTCAACCGATGCTATACACTAGATACATCGATGACATTTTCTTCCTTTGGACTCATGGTGAACAATCACTGAAACAACTCTATGATGACATCAACAAGTTCCATCCCACCATCAGGCTCACCATAGACTACTCTCCGGAATCGGTTGCATTCTTGGACACGCGCATCTCCATTAAGGACGGTCACCTCAGCACCTCACTGTACCGCAAGCCCACGGATAACCTCACGATGCTCCACTTCTCCAGCTTCCACCCTAAACACGTTAAAGAAGCCATCCCCTACGGACAAGCCCTCCGTATACACAGGATCTGCTCGGATGAGGAGGATCGCAACAGACACCTCCAGACGCTGAAAGATGCCCTCATAAGAACAGGATATGGCGCTAGACTCATTGATCAACAGTTCCAACGCGCCACAGCGAAAAACCGCACCGACCTCCTCAGAAGACAAACACGGGACACAGTGGACAGAGTACCCTTCGTTGTCCAGTACTTCCCCGGAGCGGAGAAGCTACGGCATCTCCTCCGGAGCCTTCAACATGTCATTGATGAAGACGAACATCTCGCCAAGGCCATCCCCACACCCCCACTTCTTGCCTTCAAACAACCGCACAACCTCAAACAGACCATTGTCCGCAGCAAACTACCCAGCCTTCAGGAGAACAGTGACCAAGACACCACACAACCCTGCCACAGCAACCTCTGCAAGACGTGCCGGATCATCGACACAGATGCCATCATCTCACGTGAGAACACCATCCACCAGGTACACGGTACATACTCTTGCAACTCGGCCAACGTTGTCTACCTGATACACTGCAAGAAAGGATGTCCCGAGGCATGGTACATTGGGGAAACTATGCAGACGCTGCGACAACGGATGAATGAACACCGCTCGACAATCACCAGGCAAGACTGTTCTCTTCCTGTTGGGGAGCACTTCAGCGGTCACGGGCATTCGGCCTCTGATATTCGGGTAAGCGTTCTCCAAGGCGGCCTTCGCGACACACGACAGCGCAGAGTCGCTGAGCAGAAACTGATAGCCAAGTTCCGCACACACAAGGACGGCCTCAACCGGGATATTGGGTTTATGTCACACTATTTGTAACTCCCACAGTTGCGTGGACCTGCAGAGTTTCACTGGCTGTCTTGTCTGGAGACAATACACATCTTTTTAGCCTGTCTTGATGCTCTCTCCACTCCCATTGTTTTGTTTCTTAAAGACTGGATTAGTTGTAAGTATTCGCATTCCAACCATTATTCATGTAAATTGAGTCTGTGTCTTTATAAGTTCTGTTTGTGAACAGAATTCCCACTCACCTGAAGAAGGGGCTCAGAGCCTCGAAAGCTTGTGTGGCTTTTGCTACCAAATAAACCTGTTGGACTTTAACCTGGTGTTGTTAAACTTCTTTCTATGACTGAGCCAGTTCTGTACCCACCTTGCCAGCTCACCTCTGATCTCATGCGACTTCACCTTCTGCACCAGTCTGCCATGAGGACCTTGTCAAAGGCCTTACTGAAGTCCATGTAGACAACATCCACTGCCCTACCCTCATCATCCTCGAAAAAACTCGATCAAGTTAGTGAGGCATGACCTCCCCTTCATAAAACCATGTTGCCTATCGCTAATACGTCCAGTTATTTCCAAGTGGGAGTAAATCTTGTCTCGAAGAATCCTCTCCAATAATTTCCCTACCACTGACGACAGGCTCACTGGCCTGTAATTACCTGGATTATTCTTGCTACCCTTAAACAAAGCAACAACATTGGCTATTCTCCAATCCTCTGGGATCTCCCCTGTAGCCAGTGAGGATACAAAGATTTCTCTCGAGGCCCCAGCAATTTCTTCCCTTACTACTTTCAGTATTCTGGGGTATATCTCATCACGCCCTGGGGACTTGTCTACCTTAATGTTTCTCAAGAACCCCAATACCACCTCTTTTTTAATCTCAACATGACTCAAACTATCTATACACCCTTTCCCAAACTCATCCACCAATCCTTCTCTTTGGTGAATAGTGATACAAAGTACTCATTTAATACCTCGCCCATTTCCTCTGGCTCCACGCATAGATTCCCTCCCTTGTCCTTGAGTGGGCCAACCCTCTCCCTGGCTCCCTCTTGCTCTTTATATATGTATAAAAAGCCTTGGGATTTTCCTTAATCCTGCTGGCCAATGACTTTTCATGACCCCGTTTAGCCCTCCTTATTCCTTGCTTAAGTTTCTTTCTACTTTCCTTGTATTCCACACTTGCTTCGTGTGTTCCCAGCCTCCTAGCTTTGACAAATTCTTCCTTTTTCTCTTTGACTAGGCTCACAGTATCTCTCGTTATCCAAGGTTCCCAAAACTTGCCATACTTATCCTTCATCCAATGTGCCAGTCCTGAATCCCCATCAACTTACACTTGAAAGCCTCCCACATGCCAGATGTGGATTTGCCCTCAAACATCTGCCCCCAATCTACATTCTTCAGTTCCTGCCTAATATTGTTGTAATTAGCCTTCCCACAATTTAGCACCTTAACTTGAGGACTACACTTATCTTTACCCATCAGTATCTTAAAGCTTACTGAGTTGTGGTCACTGTTCCCGAACTGCTCCCCTACTGAAACGTCGACCACCTGGCTGGGCTCATTCCCCAATACCAGGTCCAGTATGGCCCCTTCCCTAGTTAGACAATCTACATACTGTTTCAAGAAGTCCTCCTGGATGCTCCTTACAAACTCTGCCCCATCCCATTAAAAACTCCCCCCACAACAACTCTGTTACTTTTACACCTTGCCAAAATCTGCCTACATATCTGTTCCTCTATCTCCCGCTGGCTATTGGGTGGCCTATAGTAAACCCCCAACAATGGGACTACAACTTGATGGCGGATATGAGTTTGTTCCAATATTAAAGCTACAAAAGTCCATTCTCGTCTTCTCTCCCACTGCTAAAATATTTGATTTTAAGCTATTTCTATCCTATAGTTAACTTTAAAAACACATCTGTGATTATATGTATATATTTTATCTTTTAGTTGGAAGATGCTTTGGATTCTGATCCTTCAAGTGCTAACACATTGAAAGCGGATGGTCAAAATCCACAACCGGCATGGCCTTCTCCACAGCCTGGACAGCCTGGGCAACCTGGCCCTTGGCCTGGACAGCCTGGGCAGCCTGGCCCTTGGCCTGGGCAGCCCGGGCAGCCTGGACCTTGTCCTGATCAGCCTGGGCAGCCTGGACCTTGGCCTGGGCAGCCTGGACCTTGGCCTGGGCAGCCCGGACAGGCTGGCCCTTGGCCCGGGCAGGCTGGCCCTTGGCCCGGGCAGGCTGGCCCTTGGCCCGGGCAGGCTGGCCCTTGGCCCGGGCAGGCTGGACCTTGGCCCGGGCAGGCTGGACCTTGGCCTGGGCAGCCTGGACAACCAGAGCCAGGTGCTCCACCTGTGCCTGCTCCTTTTGGATCACCCGCAGCCCCTGGTCAAGGAGGTGCTGCATTGGTAAGTATTGGTCATCTTTGAAGAAAATGAACAATGCATGTTATGTATTTCCCAAGTGGTAGAACTTCCTTTTAATGTGAGCTACATTTGAGAATCATTAAATCTCCAATGTTTTAGTCTTTGGCGGTTCTGTAACTATGTCTTTACATGGGTCGAATTTCTATTGCATTCTCTTGGTCTGACAAAAATAACTTGTATTGATGTAGTGCCTTTAACATAGCATCACAGGAAAGCTCACACAGTTGGTAGGGGGAATTAAATAGATAAATTGCTGTGATAAGGGGGTTTTGGATGTGAGAAGAGGATTATGGAAAATAACTAAAGCTGGGTTGAAAATATATTTTGAGAAGATTTTAAATGGGGATGGAGAAATGTTATTGGTCACCGTAAGACAATTTGATGCAGTGAAACATGAAGAACAGTTGAGCACGGTGGCACAGTGGTTAGCACTACTGCCCCACAGCGCCAGGGACCCGTGTTCGATTCCCGGCTTGGGTCACTGTCTGTGTGGAGTTTGCACGTTCTCCCCGTATCTGCGTGGATTTCCTCCAGGTGCTCCGGTTTCCTCCCACAGTCCGAAAAACATGCAGGTTAGGTTGATTGGCCATGATAAATTGCCCCTTGGTGTCAGAGTGATTAGCAGGGTAAATACATGGGGTTACGGGGATGGGGCCTGGGTGGCATTGTTGTCGGTGCAGACTTGATGGGCCAAATGGCCTCCTCCTGCACTGTAGGAATTCTATGATTCTGTATCAGCGTTCCATGACTTTGCTGGCAAAATTCTTGGAGTAATAAGAAATCTTTATTGGGCACTCTTAGAAGTTGAGAAGAATATCAGCGATTGGGTCAGGCAGAGGTGTTCCCTCCTCTGATTTATTCAGTTTGAATAATGAAAATATTCTTACGAAATTGGAGTCCTTCCAGGATTATTAGTTGGAGGTTACAACATCAATGAAATAAGATATGCCAGAGACATTGTTCTTATCGGTGACTCGAGAATCTGCAAGAGATTTTGGGTCAAGTAGCGAATAAAAGTGAGAGGAATGGTCCCGAGTATAAGTTGTAAGGAAATGAAATTGTCCAGTAGCGCCCAAAATGAAAGTCATGCCAGGATCCAAGGTGACAGTGAAGAATGGAAAGATAACACAGATACACAAATTTTGTTATCGAAGAAGTGAACTACGGATGGAAAGTGCAACCATTAAATACGATGAAGGATTGGAGTTTGAAAAAATGAAAAAGATTGTGATCAACTCAACATTAGCACGAAAACAAAGCTGAGGATCCTGGAATGCTACATCATTCCAATTTTGACATACAGAAAGTGTTGGGCATTGGTGAAGTAACACACAGAAGAATTGAGGCTGGAGAGCTATGGTTTCTGAGTTAATTAATGACCTGAGACAAGTTACAGTACACTGCTAGTAAAACCTGAGACCAAAAAAGCTCTGCAGACTAAGATCAGGAAAAGAGGGAATTTAAAAAGTAAAGTAAAGTTTAGTTATTAGCCACAAGTAAGGCTTACGTTAACATTGCAATGAAGTTACTGTGAAATTTCCCTAGTCACCACGCTCCGGCGCCTATTTGAGTTGATGCACCTAACCAGCACGTCTTTCAGAATGTCGGAGGAAACCCACGCAGACATGGGGAGAATGTGCAAACTCCACACAGAGTGACCCAAGCCGGGAATCGAACCCTGGTCCCTGGCGCTGTGAAGCAGCAGTTGACCCAAGCCGGGAATCGAACCCTGGTCCCTGGCGCTGTGAAGCAGCAGTTGACCCAAGCCGGGAATCGAACCCGGGTCCCTGGCGCTGTGAAGCAGCAGTTGACTCAAGCCAGGAATCGAACCCGGGTCCCTGGCGCTGTGAAGCAGCAGTTGACCCAAGCCAGGAATCGAACCCGGGTCCCGGGTGCTGTGAGGCAGCAGTGCTAACCACTGTGCCACCATGCCGCTCTTCTTAAGCACATAGTAAGAAATCATGGGTCTGAATTGAAAGCTATCTTGCTGGTGTATTTTTAGGCAATGAGCTTTCCCTACCCTCCCTGAGACCCTGAAAATGAAACTTTCTGTCTGTACCTGGGATTTGGGCTCCATTGACCTGATGAAGTTCCACATCTGTGGACTGCAGCTTCTGTCGCCGTAGGGACCAGAGAGCTGCCAGTCAACCTGATTGGCTGGCTGCTCTTTAAGGCAGGGGATGTTCTCCCTAGTGAGGGGCAGAAGCAAGTGGTTGTTACTTGTTCCAGCTTTTAAGTGGCTACAGGACAGATGGTGTTGGCGAGATGTGTTTCCCACCAACTCTTTGAGTATGCCAGGATGGCAAATCCCACCATCCGAAATATCCTGGTCATGATTTAGTCTGACACTTGTAAGAAAGATCGATGCTTAAAGAGATCTCAGTAGGCAAAGATTGATCTTTCTAAAGAGCCTCGCCAAGTAGATGAGTGTCCCACCAACAAAGATGATCCATTTCTCCAGAGCAAGATTCATATGTCTTTACATGGGTCAAATTTCTACTGGAGGTCAATGGTCACAAGGCCTTCTTAACGCACAGAACCTGAAGAGAAACAGAAAGGAGAATTACAGATTAGGGCAATGCCATCAGAGGTGGGGTGAAGGGAGCTTGGACTTCATAAAAGATCGGAGTTCAAAGATCAGAATAGACAAGGAGGGGAAAAGGCAGACGAAGGTTGCAAAATACTGAGTGGACCAGAGAATGGAATGAAGAGACTTTAATTGCATTGTGTTGGGGAGCAGGGAATTACTTAAGATCTCCGAAGAAAATGAAGCTGAGTGTGCAGACAGGACGCGGTGGCTAATTTTTATGTAAGTTAAGAGTTGATGGAAGGCCAGTAAATTCAACATTGAAGCAATTTCTCCCAGAGGTGATAGTTGTGTGGGTGACGGTTTCAGCATCAGGGTAGAAGTAAGCAATGTTACACATAGATGAGAGTAAACAGTCTTGGTGTAGGTAAGATGCAGTTTTGGATTGAGTACAATGTCATGGGTTGCACAGTCTGAGTGAATGACTGACAAGGTATGGTGGTGTCTAGGATCCATTCATTCCTTTGAATAGACGAAGACGGCACTGGTACGGAGTTTAAATGAATTTCTTTTGCTGAACAGAACTTAAAATTAAATCATTACAAAAACAAAAAGAAAAGCTAGAGAGAGAGACTGGCTTTTTTCGCCAGCCCCCTGTGCTGATCTTGAACACAACTCAAAAGCAAAGCTGAACTGATGTGGAAATGCCGACATTGGTCTGGGATAGGCACAGTAAGTAGTCTCACAACACCAGGTTAAAGTCCAACAGGTTTATTTGGTAGCATGAGCTTTCGGAGCACTGCCCCTTGACTCACCTGATGAAGGGGCAGTGCTCCGAAAGCTCGTGCTACCAAATAAACCTGTTGGACTTTAACCTGGTGTTGTGAAGCTGAACTGAACTGAATTCCCCAAAACAAAGAGCTGAAACTACAATATATGTGATTCGTTATTTGTTATCAAAATTGTTTGGCACATGCTGTCTCTAACTTGGACAAACCGGCCTCGCAGATGTTGTTTATGAAAAGCTTTGTTTGGCTTATGAATAGCCTGTTTTTGCTGACATTGTACTTTTCAAAAATGCAGTCAATTTCTAGCTAATCCAGCATGCCTTCTGAGTTTTAAAATGTGGTCAAGTTAAAGCTGAGTTAGTTAATTTTTTAAGCTCGGCATTTAAATGTAATTGCATAGGCAGAAATATCTTAAAATGAAGCAAATCATACACAACAGCGTCATTGACAAAGTAACCAGGGCTGACTCAAAACTTCACAATTTGGATTGGACTGCAGAGATGGCTATGGGGTCAGGTAAATTTGGGTGTGATTGGCATGGATAGGGAAGCTTATCGTTGCTGAAGGATGGCATGTGCAAGAGACGGGGGGGGTGGGGTAACCAAAGGTAGACCCTTGGGGGAAATTATAGGTGACAGTAAGGAGGTAGGAAGATAAAGTAGTTTAGGCGAAACCAGAACAGGAACAATTCCATGGAACTGGACATCAAAGCAGAGGTAATCCAGGGCAATCGCATCAAGCTTTCACACCGACTGAAAATAACTTTGCTCTTCTTTCTCATGATATTTTCTGCTCCCATCACCGAATCCACCCAACCTGAATGGGAGGGGGAAATCCTGGCCATAGCGTGGTTGCTATGTAAAATGCTGTTGGGAGGTTTCTACACAATCATGCTGTATGATCAGTATCCAAGGATACTATGCAGGTCTTTGGCCGGGTAGCCTGGCTGCTGTATGGTGGAAGCTGGACTGGAGGATTTTGAACAGAAAGTTTTGGAAGGGCTGGTTGTATGGTTAAGAAGTGATAACTCGTTTTGAGGTGGTGAATGGACACCTTGTACTTGCCCACATGCTTTCAGTGGAATTTTTCACTGGAGCACACAGTAATTAGAGAACCAATTCAGTGCAGCACCCTCTCCAGGGAATCCAGGAACTGTCTGAACAACAAATCTCCTTAACCAGACAGATTGACGAATTGTTAAATGAGTAACCGAGTGCCTGGACCAGGAATGATGTGGAGATGCCGGCGTTGGACTGGGGTAAACACAGTAAGAAGTCTCACAACACCAGGTTAAAGTCCAACAGGTTTATTTGGTAGCAAAAGCCACTAGCTTTCGGAGCGCTACCCCTTCGTCAGGTGACTCACCTGACGAAGGAGCAGCAAGCGCTCCGAAAGCTAGTGGCTTTTGCTACCAAATAAACCTGTTGGACTTTAACCTGGTGTTGTGGGACCAGGAATAGTCAGAATATTGAATTTTACATCAAATCAGGTATTGAAAACGAAAGAGGTAAAGAAAGATTGGATGAAGAAACAGAAATAAAAATTTACTATTTTTTGCATCCAATATTCATTAAAATCTGAAAGAATACATAGAGTATGTATAGCATTGAGACCATTGAGCCCAATCGGTTCGTGCTGGCTCGTGCTTCCTCCCATCTTTCCTCATCTAAATTTACTATTGGAATTGTCTGTCCCCTTCTCCCTCAAATGCTTGTCGAGCTTCCCTTTTAAATGTATCCATACGATGTGCTTCAACCATCAGCGAGTCCCACATTCTCGCCACACTCTGAGAGAAGAAGTTTGATGTAAGGGAAGAATGATACTGCAGACTTGTAAAGGTTAATTTGCAGTACGATAAAGAATTCTTTCATTTCTATATCATCTTTCAAAGCCACAGGATATCCCAAAGTGCTTCACAGCCAATGAAATGTCATCACTATTGTAGTGAAGAGGTTGTTTGGCAGTAATTAAGATGTGATAATTGCCTTACACATTCGCTTACACTGGAATAGACATGCCATCATTAATTTTCTTGCATGTTCAGGGGGTAGACGTCATGCATGGGCCACAACTTCCTGCTGTTCCATGTATTCAATGCCAGTGTCTCAGAGATAGCAGGATACCTCTGACTGAATCAGAGTCAGGGACACCACTTAGTGTCCCACGGGACATTACAATTGGTCCCAGAATAAAATGGAACACCAGTTACAAGCAGAATTCCTTGCCTCCCTTCCTGGTAATAAACTGACTTTATCCCTCATGTATAGCTTCAATCATCCTACAGTGCCACTCCCTTGTGATCATTACTCATGTGTTAGCTCTGATATGGAGAAATGGGTGGTGTCCCTGACTGAGTCACAGGTATCCTGCTATCTCTTTGAGACACTTGGCGTTGAAGACATGGAACAGCAGGAAGTTGCAGCATGTGCATGACGTATACCCACTGAACGTGCAAGAAAATTAATTATGGCACGTCTATTCCAATGTCCATGCACCTTCCTTCAACATGAAGGAATCTGAGAAGCCAAACTAATAAAGGCTCCAACATGTGTTAAGTGTCTGAATACATCCTGGCATACAAGTCAGAATTTGGCATACCTGTGAAACTGCAAGTTCTGCAGTGTAAACGGAAAATTGACGGCACATCTTTACATTCCCAATTCATAACCCTTGTTTTGATTTGATATTTACAGCAGCTACCTTATGAACTTGCTCTGCCAGGTGGTTGGGAGCCGCAGAAAATGATCAGGATAATGGGAACAGTCAAACCAAATGTTGACAGGTAAATTTTGATGTGGATGAAATCTTGTTAATATTGAATATTGCACCATTCATTTACACTTCCAACATATGCATGGGTATTGGTCAATTATTTACTATCCGCGTAATATTATAGAATATGAAGAACCTTATTTCCCCCCCCCCCCCCCCCCCCCCCCCCCCCCCCGGAAGGTTCTATTTTTGTTAGGATGCCTTCGTGGTCATCTGTTTCTTCTTTTATGTGTCCATTCTTGATATGTAAGCTTGAACACCAGTCCTGGTTGGACTTGGGAAGTAATGGGATGGATCGCTAACTGTGGAATCAGAAAGTTGTGTGGAACCCACATTCTGCCTGTTTCCTGTCCTGCCGTTTTCCAGTGGAGTGGGCCCTAAGTGCATCTAAAAGCTGGTTCGAGGCCCAGGGAAGGCCACAAAACCTTGATTGTCAAAGGTCTTCAATCCTGGAAGAATTGATTGCAACAAAATTCCTTGTTGGTTCCTGCACGATAGATTGAAAAATGACTTGCAATCCAACCTGGGCCTTCTATATTTGTTTCTATAGCAGGATTAGGCTATTGAGTTGGACGATCAGCCATGATTGTAATGAATGGCGGAGCAGACTCGAAGGGCCAAATGGCCTTCTCCTATCTTCTATGTTTCTATCTATGGCTGTTGGCTATTGTCTCCATCAAGCATAGAATTCCTACAGTGCAGAAGGAGGCCGTTCGGCCCATCAAGTCTGCACCGACCACAATCCCACCCAGGCCCTATTCCCATAACCCCACAAATTTACCCTGTTAATCCCCTGGCACTAGGGTCAATTTAGCTTGGCCAATCAACCTAACCTGCACATCTATGGATTGTGGGAGGAAATCCGAGCACCCAAAGGAAACCCACGCAGACACGGGGAGAATGTGCAAACTCCACACAGACAGCGACCCGAGGCTGGAATTGAACCCGAGTCCCTGGCGCTGACAGGCAGCAGTGCTAACCACTGTGCCACTTTGCTGCCCCATTAGGGCAAGGATGCAAAGACATTGGAGACCAGTTACAGATTTTTAAGTTGCCCCTACCCACTGTTCCGACTCCTTCAATCACAGATTCTCTCCCTTGCTTGAGCTACTCCTCCAGGGACAGAATCTATGAGTTGGGGTGGGGGTGGGGGCCTGTGGAGCAATGAGCATGGGAGAGATGGGAGAATTAAAACCAGACAAACAACTTTTCTGCTGGAGAGAAAGAGGTGACAAGAGTTCTCAAAAGAACTTCAGAACTTGGGAGTTGATGTTTTTTTTCCCCCTAGACTTGGAATTAGTTACATTTCAAAATCCTTTTAGAGTTGTGTGTTTTTTATTGATGGTGTGGGGGAGGGGATGTTTTGGCAGCCACCAGGGAGGATGCACTGAGGTGAGTTATTTTAAAATTATTTGTAAATAAGCATTTCACTTCCCACCCTCACCACATTCCCAGTTACAACAATCTCCCTGTTTCACAATAAGAGAATTGGGATCTCGGGATTGCCATTGGTGGATCTGGAGAGAGGGAGGCCAAGATGGGGGTGATCCAGTGCTGGTAATGTGGCTCCAGCCTGTATCTGAGGGAGACAGGGAATGGGAGAGAGAGAGAGGAAGGAAAAGGTGGTCTCTCAGGGAGAGAGACAGGGTATGGGCAACTGGTAATCATTTCGCTTTCACATATAGAGCTTATCTTCATATGATCTTCCAGCATTTTTTTATAATCTTTATTTTTCTTTTTGAAACTCTCCACGTGGGCCTGGCTTTCAAGGTTACACATTTACTGCTGGAACAACAAAAAGAAAATTAAAGTTCTTCTTCCTCCTTTTTTTATATTTGTCCAATAAGTTATTTTGAGAGTGAAGTTTAAAGTAAAGATCTGGTGTAAAGAGGGGAAAGATATTTTGTGGGAAATTCTTTTTGTTGTTCCACCAAATATTTCCGCTGTAGAAGTGTCTGGCTGAGTACAAACTTTTTTTTTTGATGGTCGTGTTTAATGTGTTGAACATGTTGGGAGTCCAGTTGGAGTAGAAGACCCTGCCCTTCTTTGAGTTTGCATTCATGTCAGCCACTGGAGGGCGATGGTGGGTGGGAAGGTGAATGAAGGAAAGCAGTTTACAATTATTGCTGGATTCTTGGCTGGCTGCCTTAGCCCCGAGTCTCTCATTTCTTTAATATCCTTTAATTGAGGCACAGAGCAAGTTTGCAAATTCCTGCTTCAGTAACAGTTTGGTTTCTACTCAAATCTCTTCAGATATACTTTACCTTCAAGGAGCCTCTGAAAATCAAAAAGTAGCCCTTGAGAAATGTTCAGGAGTTGGCGGGACAGGGCGGGTTTGACTCCTGCTGGGCATCTCATATTAGCGCAAGGATGCAAACACATTGGAATCCAAAACAAAATAGCGAGAATGGTTCTGGGGGTGAGGGACTTCAGTTATGTGGATAGATTGGCAAAGCTGAGAGTGTTCTGTTCTTTAGAGAAGAGAAGGTTGAGAGGAGATTAGACAGAGATGCTCAAAATCAGGGCGTGATCTAGAGAGTAGACGGGAGCAACTGTTCCCGTCGGCGGAGCGGTCAAGAACCAGGCGACACTGCTTTAAATGTCAAAACAACCGGAGGCTACGTGATGGAAAACCACTTTACTCAGCAAGTGGATCTGGAATGCACGGCCTGAGAATGCAGATTCCATTGTGGCTTTCAAAATGGGATTGGGCAATCATCCAAAGAGAAAAATTTACTGGGCTGTAGAGAATAGGCAAGGGAAGCAGGGCTAGCTGAGTAGCTGTTGCAGAGAGCTAGCAGAGGTGATGGGCCAAATGGCCTGCACTGATTCGGTTCTGTGATTACAATCTTTTTCTCTCTGCAAGTTCATCCATCTCTACAGATCTGAAAGTTTGTACACGTCCCCCCCCCCCCCCCCCCCCCCCCCCATGCTCCCACTCCATTGTAATATTGTCTATGCTTCCCCCCCGTTGATGCCAGAGCTGCCATCTGTACTTCAGAGTGGTGGCACTGACTGATCCCACACCACCTTTTATTTAGGGAGTGCTGTAGTTCCAGTGAAGTAGATATTAATATCTGTGAATGAAGAGATGAAGAGTTCTCATCATGCTGGCAAAAACATTCGCCACAAACAAGAGAGTGACAGCCGCTGCATATCCTTGGAGACTGACCTCCGAGTCTGCATGTCCTTCAATGAGCCAAACATCCCTGAGTTTAGAGACAAAACTATGTGGGTACTTTTGTCCTGTGCTGGGAAGGTGGCACAGCTGTGCCCGTTGGCCACTCCTAACTCCCCTGTGTTGTGAATCAGCTGGTGCCACATCCTCAGTGATGGCAATCTGACTTCACTCCTCTCTGCCCACCCCCAACCCGGGTAAAAGTCTGAGCTAGCACGTGGACACGATAAAGCAGCCGACACACCGAGGATGACATTAAGGAGTTTGGAAAATAAGGCAGAATGGGGCTCCAGGAACTCCTGCGTCCGTTTACCCTCCATCATCATAGTTAACAAGGAAGTAATTTCTGCCCCAAGCTCCCCTCCTCTCTCCTGTGTCTGTGGTGGATTTACAGCAAAGGAGAGTGCAAGCCCAGAATGAATGATTATTGTCTGCTTGGAATTCAGGGTCTAAACAAGGGAGACGCTTGTGGTTGCGAGATTCTTCACAGGAATACCATTGTAATAGTGGAGTTGGTCTATCATTATCTGGATATTGACAATATTCCTCTAATGTCACCATCTCGGATAGCAAGAGTAACATTCCTTCCTATGACCTCCATGAACTCCCACGTGCTGCTGGAACTTACAGTCAGAATTGGCCTTAAAAGGATATCCTCTAGTTTTAACACACCCAGGTAGTTTCCTCCCATTTAATGTGAATCACTGCTCCAGTGGATATGCAAATGAAAAGTCAGAGGAAACTGTCAATAAACACGACTATAGAAGCTGGAATACTGTCTGCTATTCTGGTCACCTCACTATGGGAAGGAATGTGATTGCACTGGAGAGGGTGCAGAGGAGATTCACCAGGATGTTGCCTGGGACGGAACATCTGAAGAGAGGCTGCATAAGCCGGGTCGTTTACTTTAGAGCAGAGAAGACCGAGGGGGGGACATGATTGAGGTGTATAAGATTGTGAGGGGTGTGGATAGGGTGAATAGGAAGCAGCTGTTCCCCTTAGTTGAAGGATCAATAACGAGGGGGCATAATTTTAAACCTAAAGAAAAGATGCTGGAAAATCTCAGCAGGTCTGGCAGCATCCGTAAGGAGAGAAAAGAGTTGATGTTTCGAGTCCAGACGACCCTTTGTCAAAGGGTCATTTCGACACCTTACAGATGTTGCCAGGCCTGCTGAGATTTTCAGCATTTTCTCTTTTGGTTTCAGATTCCAGCATCTGCAGTAATTTTCTTTTATCCGGGGCATAATTTTAAGGTGAGGGTAGGAGGTTTAGAGGGGATTTGCGGAAAACTTTAAGGGTATTGGGAGTCTGGAATGCACTTCCTGGGAGGGTAGTAGAGGTGGGAAAAGTACATGGATAAGCACTTGAAATGTCATAACACTCAAGGCTACGGGGCAACTGCTGGGGTTAGCATAGATTTAATGTAGTTTTGTCAGTGCAGACTCGATGGGCCGAAGGGCCTCTTCTGCTCTATACGACTCAATGACCATCTGAAGATGCAACTCTTTATCCAGAGAAACTTGGGGTCTGAGTGTCTGGTTGGCAGTATGCCGCCTGTGGTAAACACTTGGCTCAGAATGCCTCATCTCTTTGTCAGTTAGTTTTCATCCCAGTGCTTCAGGAACATTATTCCTCATCTACAGTGCAATCCAGTTGCTTTATCTCTGTCCCCTGGTTATTGATCTCTCTGCTAAAGGGAAGTAGGTCCTTCCTATCCTCTCAATCCAGATTAATTTATAATCTAGGACCAGGGTAAAATGCTCTGTTGGAAAGTCAGTGCAGACTTGATAGGCCGATAGAATCCCTGCAGTGCAGAAGGAGGCTATGATTCAAACTATTCAATCTTTCCTCGTGGCCAAAATTCTCCAGCCCAGGCAACATTGTGAATCATGCACTCTCAGGTCCCGCTATTCTTCTGCAATATCCTACATACAGCGCATATTCCCTTCCTTTCAGTTTTTTTCCCCAGATGCATTACCTCACAGTTCTCTGGATTGAATTCCATTTGCCACTTTTCTGCCCACCAGACCAGTCCATTGACATCTTCCTGCAGTCTTCATCCACAGCCAATTTTGTATCATCTATTTAGAGGGCATCATTAAGTCTAAATCATAGGTATATACCATGAAAAGCAAGGAACCTAATAATGATCACTGTTTCAATCGAGGGATTGAATTTAGGAGTCCGGGGATAATGATGCAGCTATATAAGACCCTCGTCAGACCCCACTTGGAGTACTGTGCTCAGTTCTGGTCGCCTCATTACAGGAAGGATGTGGAAAAGATTGAAAGGGTGCAGAGGAGATTTACAAGGATGTTGCCTGGATTGAGTGGCATGCCTTATGAGGATAGGCTGAGGGAGCTCGGTCTTTTCTCCTTCGAGAGACGTAGGATGAGAGGAGACCTGATAGACGTATATAAGATGTTGAGAGGCATAGATCGGGTGGACTCTCAGAGGCTTTTTCCCAGGGTGGAAATGGCTGCTACAAGAGGACACAGGTTTAAAGTGATGGGGGGTAGGTACAGGGGAAATGTTAGGGGGAAGATTTTCACACAGAGGGTGGTGGGCGGGTGGAATCGGCTGCCGTCAGTGGTGGTGGAGACAAACTCAATAGGGTCTTTTAAGAGACTCCTGGATGAGTACATGGGACTTAATAGGATGGAGGGTTATAGGTAGGCCTAAAAGGTAGGGATATGTTCGGCACAACTTGTGGGGCCGAAGGGCCTGTTTTGTGCTGTAGTTTTTCTATGTTTCTATGTTTTCAGTGGCATCCTGCAATCTTCCAGTTGCAAAACACCTGTGACAGTTGCCCTTTGAGTTCTAAACAGGCCACTAGGCCCGTTTTGGATCCAATTTGCTTGGATCCTATAGGCTTTGTCTGGCCAGTCTGCTATGTGGGATCTTGTCAAAATCCTTGCAAAAATCCATGTAAATTATAATAAACACACTAGTCTCATCAACCCTCCTCATTACATTTAATCACATTCATAGATATGACTTTCCTTTAATAAATCCACTTGGGTGCCAATGAATAATTAATGCCTTTTCAAATAAATCCACTCACTATCTTTATCCCGCCTAATATTTTACACCCTTGCCTCATTAACTGCAATATCTGCATAATTTCCCTCTTTGCGATGACCAATGCAAAGTATTCACTGCTTGTCTTTTGCTTCCACATCAGGTTATTGTTTTAGTCTCTAATAGCTCTTACTCTTTCCTTAGTTGTCCAATTGTTCTCCGTGTATTTTTAAAGCATCTTTGACTTTACCTTTTGTTTCATGCTATCATGAATGTCCTTTAGGGAAGGAAATTTGCCATCCTTACCTGGTCAGTCCTGGACTACATGGGACTCTCAAAAATGCCCTCCGAAATGACCTAACAAACCACTCCGTTCAAGGGCAAAAATTAGGGATGGGGAATAAATGATGGCCTTGGCAGCGATGCCCACATCCTATGAATGAATGGGAGGGGGAGAGAAAACAAAAACAGTCCAGCTTCAGTCTTTTAACTAACAATTTTATTTTTAATGTTGAAATGTGAGCAAATGTGATTATACAGCAGAAGGGTTCATTGCGTTATTTTGTTCTTCCTCTGAAATGTGACCAATAATCAGTTTATCGTTCATTAGTGCATGATGCATTCATTCATTAAGTGGGCAAATGTAAACTTGTATGTGAAGTGTTTTGAGACACTCTGGAAATATAATCCTGTATAAATTTCACCCCCACCCCAATCGACTTGCTTAAATGGTTTGTGAAGACAGACCAGTCACAATAATGATTGTATATGTGTAACATTACACAGTAGCTTGCAAGTAGCAATCATAAAGGAGAAGCTCTGACCAGCAAAATTCACAACGTTTAACACATTGGTACTTCATTCCTGTCTGTAGTACTCTAAAATTGATATTAGCTTAGAGAGCATACCTAAGAATTTGGTATGATTGTACCGAGCTTGGCTGATTTGTATTTCATGCTCATGGTACTTGCCTGAGCAATTGCTGGCTTGTACACAGATTGAGAGCCTGAGAAATGGCATTTTACAAAAGCAATCATCACGATATCAATGCTTTGATCCTGATGGTAGTAAAATAGGCAAATTTCTGCTGCCAGGGTTGGGACTAATTTCAACAAGAGAATTGCAATGTAAGTGATAAGTAATTTTGATAAGTCTTGTCATTATCTTTACACCATATTGAGTGCATATGGTGTTGAAGTTGGCAATCTTTTTCCGTGGCCCCTGAGTGGTTCAGTTGGGATTGGATTTGAGTGAGGATGGGGGAAACGGGTCTATGTTGCTTCATTCTAAAAGGGCTTCTTTCCTCTGAGACTCTGATGCAGTGTTTGATGAGCAGGGGTCAGGGCACCATCCTGCAGCAGACCTTGTGGATATTTACAGAATCTCAAAATTGTTACCGTGCAGAAGGAGGCCATTCAGCCCATCATTTCAGCCCATCATTTCAGCCCATCATCTCTGACCAGCTCTTCAAACAAGTATTAGAACTTAGTCCCATTCCACTGTCTTTTTCCCTGGAACCTTGCACACTTCTTTCTATTCGTATAATCATCTAATGCCTTTTGAATGTGCTGATTGACCCTGTCTTGACCACGCTTCCGGGCAGTGCATTCCAGACCCGAACCATTCATGTCTGTGAACAGTATCTTCTCGTATCGCATTTGCTTTTTTTGCAAATCACTGTGTCCTCCCACTCTTCATTTTTTTTACAAGTGGGAACAGTTTCTTCCTATTAACTCTGTCCCACTTCCTCATGATTTTGAACGTCTCTATCAAATCTCCTCTTAACCTTCTCCCATTCAAGAAGAACACTCCAATCTATCCTTGTAACTGAAGTTTCTCATCCCTGAACCATTCTTGTAAACCACTTCTGCACTCTCTCCAATGCGTTCACGTCCTTCCTATAGTGTGGTGCCCAGAACAGATGTTTGTTTAAGGTCAGCATAACCTCCTTGCACTTGTACAACAAGCCTTTATCAATAAAGCTGAGGATATTATATACTTTATTAACTGCCCTCCACCTGTCTTGCCACCTTTGATGACTTATGCACGTATACACCCATGTCTCTTTGCTCCTGCCCACTTTATCCCCAGCTTATATTCTCACTCCATGTTCTTTGCATCACCTCACACTTCTCCACATTGAACCTTATCTGCTCACTCTGCCACTCTGTCCCTCTGAAGTTCTACACTGTCCTCCTCGCAGTTTACAATGCTTCCAAGTGTTGTACTTAGCAAGTTTTTATTTATCAAAATAAGTGGGGGCTCAGAAACTGGTAACAAAGTCTGCTTCTTAAATCTTGCAGCTACATTTGGGCCGGAATTCTCCCGTCCCGCCCCCGTCACGGGAATTGTAGCTGAGGGGAGGGGAGGGATTCTCCGGTTTTGAGGCGAGTGTGGCCGGAGAATCCCTTTGGCCTCTGCTGACTGAGCTCCTAAATTAGTGACATTCCTAATGCCTGGAGCTTGCTGCCACTAAAACCACCCCAAAAAGAAGTGGTAGAGTTTCTGCCCATGGTGTCAGGGAAAGGGTGTAACTGAACTGCAACACTCTCTGTTCAATCACAAATCCGAGCTAGTTGAGTTGCTCAGTTTGTTAAATGAAGAATAACGACGGCAATCCTGATCAGGTTGGGTGAAAAAGTGGTGGGGAGGGTGAATACTTGAAGGAGCTGTTTCTGTGCTGTTGAGTTTTACATAATTAATAAAAGAAAACTTGGCTAATTTTATTTCCACAGTTTTGCCATCGATGTGCGCAGCGGCTGGGATATTTTGTTACATTTCAACGTCCGCTTTAAGGAGGGTGGCCACCACCATGTCATAGTTCGCAATAGCATGATCAATAACTCCTGGGGTGGAGAAGAAAGGGCAGCACCAAGGTTTCCCTTCAAACAAGGAGAACAATTTGAAGTAAGTGAAACATTCCTGGTAGCTTCTCCTTTTAACGTGGGTGACATTCAACCCCAATCTCCGAGGGGAATAGGTAACCTAAAATAGAAACATTGAAAAACTACAGCACAAAACAGGCCCTTCGGCCCCACAAGTTGTGCTGAACATATCCCTACCTTTTAGGCCTACCTATAACCCTCCATCCTATTAAGTGCCATGTACTCATAATAGGTCAACTAGATTTTTTAAAATTAGTACAGATAAGTAAACCTAAATTAGACAAAATAATTTGAAGTTCAGGAAAGGGATCAACGTACATTGAAGAATATTTTACAACTCTGATGGCCTTGGAGAGTGCTGTCCCAGGCCAAGATGCAACACCTCCATGTGGAGGTCGAACTCTTGGGAAGAATCCTGAACAATCACTATTGGGTCTAAGTACCAGGCATCACAGAGTTTCAATGGGAAACACTTGCCATCCCAGATTTGATTTGATCTGTCAAAGGAGCTGCCCTGGTAAACTCTGGCACAAATCATTGATAATATCCAACAAGGCCCAGAAAAATACTTGTTTTTGTCTCGAGTCTGGACCATTTCCCAATAGCTTCTACTTTGCCTAATTAGGCTTTACTCATACTGGTAATGGTATGTTCATCAGTTTGATCAGTGATCTATCTATTTCTCAGTAACGTAATTTGAGGTAGTTTGGGCATTACTTTGTAAATGCAGTTTATTATTTTTATCAGATTAAAGTCCAACAGGTTTATTTGGAATCGCAAGCTTTCGGAGCACTGCTACTTCTTCAGGTGAGTCACCTGATGAAGGAGCAGCGCTCCGAAAGCTCGTGATTCCAAATAAATCTGTTGGACTTTAACCTGGCGTTGCGTGACGTCATTGTTTTTTGGAACAGTGTGAGGATGCAAAAGGTGCTATCTAAATGTAAGTTTGGTTGTTCTTTAACACAGCAAATATAAATAAAATTTATTTCAATAACTGTGGATTATCAACACTGTTGATGTTTGAAATGAATAAAGATGATTTTTAAAAATTTCTCCAGATTCTCCTACTTGCTGAACCAACTCAATATAAGATTGCTGTCAATAATGAACATTTGCTGGAATTCAGACATCGTTACAAGTCTTTGAAAGATATTAACAAGGTTTCAATCCATGGTGACATTACTCTGCACGCAATGTTTATGCAATAAGCACCCTAAAATGATTTTATATATAAATATATATAATTATATATTGGCACATTTTCCTATTCATTGTTTCTATGTCCAAACTAATGGTTGTTTTGAGTTGATTAGAACCTGTAACACAGTTGAGTATTCTGATGAGTTCTCAATAAAATGAAGCTGACAACGTTTGTTGTTTGCATTTACTTTACAATATTACTGCCACTGAATCCGTTCCAGAACTACGAGTGGGAAAATGGGCTATTCAGACCATTGAGGGGCGAGGGGATTTTCACTGTAACTTCATTGCAGTGTTAATGTAAGCCTACCTGTGACGCTAATAAATAAAAAGTCCTAGGCAGTGTTTTCTCCAAATGAAATATCTTGTCTAATCCCACGTCCTGCTTGTTTCCATCACCTACTTTAAGATTCCTCTCATTCAAGCAAAATCTAATTGCTTTTCAAATACTTCCTAGACTCAGTCATGGTTAAGAAGCTCACATTCTGACAGCTTTCTGCAAATAAACCTTTTCTACTACTTTCCTTTTTCTTGTGTGTGAATATGTGTCCTCTGGTAGTTTTTGACAATCAGTTGTTTGACAATCTTTATTCTCACTCTTTAAAATCTTGTAGATTTTTATCAGGCCATCCCTTGACCTTCTCAGCTGTGAAGGAAAAATAAATTAAATTCTTGAGTCGCTTCATAATTGGAACTTCTTGTACCTAGCTCCATCATAGCTAATTTATACTGCAAAGCTTTGATTATTTTCATATCTGCAACTGTTAATTCACCATCTGCAACCTCAATAACAATAGCAATGGCATAGTGGTATTGTCACTGGGCTAGTAATCCAGAGACCCAGGGTAATGCTCGGGTAGATGTTGACATTTGAATTTGATTTGAAATTTGAATTTGATTTGAAATTTGTCACTACGGCTGGTGTTGAAATTTTAATTCAATAAAAATCCAAAGGTGCGCAGGTTAGGTGGATTGGCTGTGGTAAAGGGGTGAGGAGCTAGGCCTGAGTAAGATGCTCTTTCGGAGAGTCAGTGCAGACTCGATGAGCTGGATGGCCTCCTGCACTGTATGGATTCTATGGCGATTTAAACATCTAGTGATGACCATGAAACGATTCATTAAAAACCCATCTGATTCACTAATGTCCTTTAGGGAAGGAAATCTGCCGTCCTTACCTGGTCTGGCCTACATGTGACTCCAGAGCCACAGCAATATGGTTGACTCTTAAATGGCCTTGCAAGTCATTCAGTTCAGGGTGACAAATGCCCCACACAGTGATGCCTACATGCCATGAATGAATAAAAAGTATACCCCACTCACCAGAACTCATCAGAATATTGAAGTCACAGCTCTCTCCAATACAACAGTTCTTTCTAATGATGTTTGAATGTATGGAAGACACTAATGTCAGGACATCATGGTGAAATACACAAATATATTGGTTATGATAGAACACCTGGGTACAGTAATACGGTGACTTGAATCAAGGAGACAGTCATACACGTTGTGACCAAGCTTAATATTTGCTGATATAATAAATAAAATGACCAAAATATATTGCCTGTGCAGAGTGGATTTATTTGTTGCTTAAATATGGCATTTTAAGAATGCCACTATTTAAGCAACACATGGGGCTAGAAATTCAGTTGTCCCTGAAGGGGTGATCCTGATGTTGGACCTGACGCGGCTTCTTTAACTGAGAGTGCCGAGCTCAAGATACCTACTTGAATTCCTCAGGCGCCTCACTGGGGAAGAGGTTTGAATATCAATGTACCTCTGCATTACCCTGGGTCTCTGGATTACTAGTCCAGTGACAATACCAGTACTGTTGCAGCCATCAGAATAATGGCTTAAAGGAGAAGGTGATTGATGCAAGATGGGGGGAGGTTGTATGTGGGTCGGGAGAGGAAAGTGAGTAGGGGTGGGATGATCATTTGACGAAGTTTTAGATGAGTGAAGGATGGTTTATGCATGTATGTGCTGCTAAGGCTACCAACAATCTCCCAGTATCTAGCACACGTAGCCCTTCTGCTATGAGGTAAGAAAATTACACTTGCAAGTTATTAAACAATGGGGTGGGGAAAAGTAACATCTGTGCCTGGTCTTATCCATATGAACATGCCATCAGGAACCACTGAGTAGTGACCTGGAGCAGGAGTCCTCTCTAATGTTTCCCTTTTCCTAATGGATTGAAGCCAGTTTCTGAGTTCCACCACCGCCTGGTTACAGTCAGCACAGAATAGGAATCTAATCTGGGGATCTTCCTGGGATGAGGGGATTATGGATATGAGGAGATGTCGGGTAGGCGAAGTGTGTATTCCCTAGAGTTTAGAAGAATGAGAGGTGATCGAATTGAAACGTACAAAATTCTTCAGGGGCTTTACAGGACAGATGCTGAAAGGATGTTCCCCTGCCTGGGGAAATCTAGAAAATGGGGTCACAATACTCTCCTATCATTTGAGATAGGAGAGGAGAAATTTCTTAAGGATCTGCTTGTTTGAAATTCTTTGTCCCAGAGAGCAGTGGATCCTGTGATAGAAAACATTATAGAGTGATGTTAACAGACTTCTGGATATGAAACGATATGGGGATAGTGTGGAAAGAGCCTTGATCTTGTTGAAGGGTGGAGCAGGCTCAAAGGGCCTACTCCAATTCCTATAACATTCCCAGCCTGGAGGGATTGAGGGGCTGTTTAACTGACAGACTGGAGAGAGCAGCTGCTTCTCTGTTTAAATTGAATGCTTTTGCTCACAGGGCATCACTTAGAATCCTACAGTGCAGAAAGAGGCCATTCGGCCCATCGAGTCTGCACCAACCACAATCCCACCCAGGCCCTATCCACATATCCCTCATATTTACCCACTAACCCCTCTAACCTATGCATCTCGGGACACTAAGGGGCAATTTAGAATGGCCAATCAACCTAGCCCGCACATCTTTGGACTGACCGCACATCACTTGACCTGATACGCACTGTTATCAGCTCACATACAGGTACAGCATGTACCTTGAAGCAGAATCTCATGCAGTGAGTCATTGGACTGTTACAGGTCAGGGGGAAGGACGGCGCATGTGTCAGCTCACCGGGGGAGGTGGAGGGGGGCAGCGGCAAGGTCACAGATGAGTTCTGCTGTGGAGGACAGAGACAAGGACTTCAGTGGGGCGGTGTAGAGGAGATGGCTAATGGGGCTGGTGCAATGCATGGTGTATTGACAGACACGGCTGAAAGACTGCTTTCAATATCAATGACTGTCGAAGCCAGTTGCAAATTGACACAGAGCTGCATATAGACCTTGCAGGCTATTCAGCCCAATGTTACTCAGTTCTGCTGCAAGGTGTGTAAGTTAATGTCAGAGCTCACTGTCTTCTCAGTGAAGTTTCTTTTACTGTTTTGTGTTTTGTGTCTTGCCATACCATGCTGTGTCTGTTCTTTTTAGTCTTGCTAATGTGGGAGATTGATAGCTTGTTAGATCTAATCGAGCACTTACTCCTCATCTTGTTATTTGTAGTCCATTCATCTGGGTATTGTCGAAGGTTGGTAGCTGCTCCATCTCATTGAGGGCGTTCTGGCCTGTTGGATAAGTAAGTTAGGATACTTCACCTTTCCAATATATAAAATATCTAATTAAGTTGTAGAGGTTTTCCTGGCTAACTACTTACAACAGAAATAGGAAATTCATCTCCAAACATATAAAATTATTAGATGTATTTCATCAGAATTCTGATGTAGGCTTTACACCCGAATTATGAACTTGTCACTGCAAAGGAGAGGTGATGGCCTAGTGGGATTATCACCAGGCTGTTAATCCAGAAACTCAGCTAATGTTCTGGGGACCTGAGTTTGAATCCCACCATTGCAGATGGTGAAATTTGAATTCAATAAAAAATATCTGGAATTAAGAATCTAATGACGGCCATGAAACCATTGTCGAAAAAATCCATCTGGTTCACTAGAATCATAGAACCCCTACAGTGCAGAAGGAGGCCATTCGGCCCATCGAGTCTGCACTGACCACAATCCCACCCAGGCCCTATCCCCATAACCCCATGCATTTACCGTAGCTATGCCCCCTGATACTAAGGGCCAATTTCACATGGCCAATCCACCTAACCTGCACATCTTTGGACTGTGGGAGGAAACTGGAGCACCCGGAAGAAACCCACATGGACACGGGGAGAAGGTGCAGACTCCAAACAGACAGTGACCCAAGCCAGGAATTGAACCTGGGTCCCTGGTGCTGTGAGGCAGCGGTGCTCATCACTGTGTCACCGTGCTGCCCTAATGTCCTTCAAGGAAGGAAATCTGCCGTTTCTTACCTGGTCCGGCCTACGTGTGATTCCTGAGCCAAAGCAATGTGGTTGATTCTCAACTGCCCTCCAAGGGCTACGAGAGATGGGCAATATATACCAGCCAGTCAACAACACCCATGTCCCACGAATAAAAAGAAATTGTCTAGCTTGTTTAGTGTTTCCAATATTTTCTGTTTATATTGCAAATTTTCAACATTCATAGTTTAAAATAAAAGCATTAATTTTTGTACGATGAAAATGTTCTCCTTTAAGTTGAAAAGGTCAATTATATGAATAAATATACTACATACAAACAATACTGTGGACGCCAGAAATCTGAAATAAAAACAGAAAAAGCAGGTCCGGCAGAATCTGTGCAGAGATAAACTTTGTTCATTTTCTTGGTCAATAACCTTCCATCATTTTATATCATATTCCATCATATTAGCGCAATGTGTTTTAGTCATTTGAACTCTTAATGTATTCACTTTTCCCTTCAAAATGTAAATGGTGTGAACTAATTGAAAAACCAATGGAATACAAATATAACCACCAGGTGGCGATGTCAGCACATGATTTGAAACGACCGAGACAAGCAGTCAATACCTTGAGATAAAATCTAAAATAAAAAAAAGGCAATAAGGACAGAAAACGCTGGTGTGGCAACATCTGTGGAGAGAAACGGAATTCACGTTTTGGATCTAAATGGTCTTTCTACGATATTCCAGTTCAGGCTGAATTAATGTTTAATTATAGGTTCATCATAATTTCCAGGCTTTTGTAGGGGAGCTTGGACTTTACACCCAGCAGGTTTGCGGGGGGTGGGGTGGTGAGGGGCCATAAAATTCCTCGATGGACTTCCCACCATCCACTCACCCCGACCTGACTTCAATTGCATGGTGGGATGGATAAGGCGTAGGCCCACCTGCTCACCCTGGCTCCAGTTGAGGCCCTTAACTGGGCAATTAGTACAAAGAATCATAAGATCTGGGAGCAGGAGTAGGCAATTCAGCCCCTTGAGCCTGCTCCGCCATTCAATACGAGCATGCCTGATCTCATCTCAGCCTCAACTCCACTTCCCTGCCCATTCGCCACAGCCCTTACTAATTAAAAATCTGTCCACCTCTTCCTTAAATTCACTCAAAGTCCCGGCATCCACCACGCACTGGGGTGGTGAATCCCACAGAGTCACGACTCTTTGGGAGAAATTATTTCTCCTCATCCCTGTTTTAAATCTGCCACCCCTTATCCTAAAACTATTGTTCTAGATTGCTGTACAAGAGAGCAATACACCATAGCAAGAGGAAACATCCTCTCCACGTCTACTTTGTCAAGCCCCCTGATCATCTTGTACACCTCAATTAGATCTCCTCTCATTCTTCTAAACTCCAGGGAGTATTGGCCTAAACTGCCCTTTGTAAGACAAACCCCACATCTCTGGAATCAATCTAGTGAACCTCCTCTGAACTGCCTCCAACTACATCCCTCCTCAAGTAAGGGGACCAAAACTGTAGACAATATTCAAAGTGCGGTCTCACTAATGCTTTGTACAATAGCAGCAACACTTCACTACTTTTATATTCTATTCCTTTAGCAATGAATGCTAAGATTCCATTTGCCTTCCTTATTATTGCTGTACCTGCATACCAGCTTGCTGTGGTTCATGCACAAGGACACCCTGATCCCTCTGCACCAAAGCACCCTGAAGTCTCTCTCCATTTAGATAATAATTTGCCTTTGCATTTTTCCAAACCAAAATGGATAACCTCACATTTGTTCACAGTAAACTCCATCTGCCAGATTTTGCTCCATTCACTTAACCTATCCATATCTATTTGTAAATTTCTTATTTCATTATCGTAACTTACTATCCCACCTATTTTAGTGTTATCTGCAAACTTGGCTACGTATCCCTGTATCCAAGTCATTAAGATAGATTGTAGATAGTTGAGGCCTGAAGGCCAAACCCTGTGGCATTCACTAGTTGCTAGATCCCAGGGCAGTGATCCTGGTACTCACCCTGGGGAATTCCACTATATATCTCCCTACACTCCAAATAACCACTACTCACTGCTTACTTCCCTTTAGCAAATTTGTATCCTTGCTGCTACTGCCCCTTTTACCCACGATTGTTTCTCAAAGCTTACCCAGCCGCACGGTTAAAGTAAAAGCAAAATACTGCAGATGCTGGAAATCTGAAATAAAAACAGAAAATGCTGAATGAACTCAGCAGGTCTGGCAGCATCTGTGGAGAGAGAAATAGAGTTAACGTTTCCAGTCTGTCTGACTCTGCTAACCAATGGTAAATTGACTGGCCTGTAAGTGTCAGCTTTATTCCTGTCCCATCTGGAACAAAGTTGTAACAGCCACAATCTTCCAATCATTTCGGACCACCACCCCTCTGTCAGGAGAGTTCAAAAATTCTGTCTGACATAACCTCAATTCTGCCCTTAATTCCCTCCTTGCCAGACTTAATTACTTCTTTACTTTAATTCTGCCGAGCATCCAGAACCCATATTTGTTGTGATCATTTGAAATTTGACATTCTTGTGTTTGTCCTGATGAGTGAAACACTAAAAGCTTCGGCAACATCTCTCTCTTTTCAGCAACCCCCCCACCCTGGTTATCTAGTTTTATCTCATCCATTGTTCTGGCAACCTCCTCATTTGCTGGGAGTAGGGCAGAGGGATGGGCCTGGGTCAGATATTCTTTTGGATGGTCGGTGCAGACTCGATGGGCTGAAAGGCCTCCTTCAGCACTGTAGGGATTCTATGGCAATGCACTCATTTGATATCACAGCGCCTGCTACGGAAGAGAATCCTACATCCTAATGTCTCCTCATAATGGTAGAACTCTTATTCTTAAACAGTATCCCCTGGTTCCAGTCTCTCCTACAATTGGAAAAGCCTCATGGGATCCACTCGATCAAGACCTCTCAGGATCATACATTGTGGCCAAACGGGCCACCTAAAATGGCGATGTGTAAAGCATTCTGGGACAATTGGGCAAGAACTAAAATGACAGGCTGCAGCCTAAAAGACAGAGATAAACAGGCTGCAGCCCAGACGACTGAATACACAGGATATGGGTCATCTCCAGGACAAGAGACTTTCTGGTCAAACTGGGTTGTTTACCAGACAGCGGAGCCGTAACCCCTTATTTGGGAGGGAGGTGTGTATTCTACGTGCCCCCAGCACCTACAGACATGGCCATTGGGGACACACCCAGAGATTGTTGTGGCAGCACCCGATTGGACTTTATCGATCAGGGTGATCAAGTCCTGATCAATTGATTGGCAATGGCCAAAAGGGGTGCGAAACCCAATGGAGTATAAAGGGTGCTGCACAACCAAGAATCTCTCTCTCTGACCCCACAAATGGGCTACAACAACGGTGACCGTTGCCAGCGACGACCAGCACGAGGAGAGCCACCACACCCGAGAAGGAAGGAAGACCGGAGCCAGAGTGCCAGACCAGACTAAAGGACCAGACTACGCAGAGGACGACCGAGTCCAGCGCACAGATAAAGGCCAATATCTGTTTGGGTTCTTGCCAGTCACGCAAAGTTAAGTCAAGGTCTTGTATTGGACTTGAACTTTAGTATTTTCTGTAAGATAACTTATTGTTGGTTGGGTGGGTGATTATTGATTGTATGTTTTAAATAGATATTGGTTGTACTAACAAGAAGTCTACTCGCAGTTCCTTGGACATCGTATAAGGGTTAAAACAGACTGTGCGGCAGGTACAACAATTGGCGACTCCGCCGGGACATCGACAAGAAGTAACTTTGTTGCTCCGATATCGAATCCCACAGAATCTATATTGAACGATTATTTAAAACTCAGAGCCAACAGGTGTAAAGTCCTTATTGGACAAATAACTACTTTCGGGAAATTGATACTAACAAGGAGGATGGGGTAAACTCCGTAGGTTTACATTAGAATCCGGAGGGATTAGGACCGGAACATAGCCCTAAGCCGTACCCGCAGTCCAATCAACTCCCTACCCCTTGTTGTTGAATATAGAATGGCAGGAAACAGCACAGAGACAGAGAAGTGTCCCATATGGGAAACAAAAATCAGGGAATTTCTTAAGAAGAAAGGATGGCCCCTATGGGCAGAATCTTGTCCAATACTGAGACGGGACCGGGATCCCGAGGGCAGAAGTATTGGAATGATCTGAGGAAAGTTCAGGGAAAACGGGCAGACAAATGTGAGAAAGCGATTGCCATTGTGAGCTGCTTAGGATAGCTGCTAGGAACAGAAAAGGAATTAAACACAGTTCGTAAGGAACTGGAGGAATTGAAGCGAGCACAGGAGGAAAAGGAGGAGGAGATTAAGAAACTAAAGGAACAACAGCAGGAGAGGATAGAGCAAATAAGAGCCGGAAAGGACAGAGAGGTGGATGAATTAAAGAGAACCAACCAGACAAATTTATTACATCTGGACAATTTTCAAACCCAGTATGAGAGAGCTACCAAGCTGCCCAGCGCGCTGTCTTGGCCAAAGGTGAAGCCGAGCGGGCAGTAGCACGATTGGAAGCCAAGTGCACTGATCTGCAGGCGGCAATAAAAGCGCTACATCAAGCCAGTAAAGAACAGAGACAGGCAACCGCTGACCACTCCAAATGCCAGCCAGAAATTTCATGGCTGGAATCCCTATTATCGGTTCAGAACGGATTTATGTGAACCTTCGGGACAGAGAGGAAGAGGAGACAGAGAATGCGGATTGGGGAGAGTTAAGGGAGAATGCTAGACTTTACGTTACGCGAACCGAGGGTTGGGATCCACCACCATCTTTCCCAGGGGAAGTCATACCCACTGCGCCCCCAGATTCACCTCCAGTACCGATGCACCCAGTGACGACTGAATGTCGGGTAGGAGAGTCTCAGGCCCCAGCTGTTACATACACGACCCCGTTTACGGTGGCACAATTGGCCGAAACCGCAAATAAAATCACAACCTTTGAGCCATCGGCTGACCCACACAGTTTCTTTGAGGAAGTTAGGCAGCAGAAGATAATGCATGGGCTAGATGAAAGAGAAGAGGTGAAGCTGATAGTCATGTGCTTAAACAAGTCTGTATGGTCTGCCCTGCCAACCCCTCAAAATGTCGGGGAAGGAACCTTAAACAAAATTAAGGAAGCGATATTGACCGTGGTAGGGTTTAATAAAGGGGATCCTGTAGACGGGTTAAATAAATGTAGACAGAGGAAAGGGGAACATCCGACTGCCTTTGCCGGTCGTTTATGGATCCACTTCACGGGAGTATATGGGGAATTAGATCGGGCTAGATTAAATGAGGCTGATTCATCCAAATGGGCTAGGACATTAGTCTCGCACACCACAGAGGAAGGCAAGAAAGCCTGCGCTAATTTTGACCCCGCAGAGACCACACACAATGAAGCATGGGTTCTCCGACGCTTAGCTCGAGTCTGGGAACAGGAAGTTCAGGGAACCCCAATGTCACGGTCAGAAAGGGAGGCGAGAATGCTTCCGATGAGGGCTAGCCAGGGTCCAGTATGGAGAAACGAGGGTAGAGGGGATCACCAACATCAGAGAGGTACAGCTCCACCTTACACAGCAGCCCCCGGGAGAGATAGAGGGACATGTTTTAATTGCGGGCAGCCAGGACACTTCGCCCGAGAATGTAGGAGACCCCCGCCATCATATACACGGTCCCCGAGACCACCAGGACCACCGGCTACACCAGTTAGAGCAGCTCCTAGGTACGAGAGAGAACACCGCCCACCACCGATGGAAGGTCCCGGTCACCCCATGCATACCGTAAGCACGAGCCCATCACTGTATCCAACTGTCCCCGCCTATGGAACCCTAGATTGACGGTGCCCAGCCGCCCCAATCTGGGTCTGTAGCACCAGGTGGGATAGCGTAGGGAGACCCCTAGTTAACAGCGAGGTAAGAGGCCACCTCGTAGAATTCCTTTGGGAAACCGGAGGCTCCCGAACTACCCTGAATGTATCAAAATTAAAAACAGACATCCCTTGGCCAACTACGGGCACAATTACACTCAGTGGATTCACAGGACACATGCAGGAGGGACACATTACAGCCCCTGTACAGGTCCGCCTAGGTAACATGGTGTGTGACCATCCGGTGGTGTTAGTTGAACCTTCCCCCGGCGCTGAACACATCCTGGGGTCCGAATAAATGTAATCTTTCATTTGATCCAGCTAATCGATGTATTTGTCAGATGGCTACGATTAGCAGAGCGCCATCGATCATTCCAGTCGGGACATATGCGAATAGGGTTAGCACAATAGGGGAATTCTGGTTTGATCCCTTAACGATTAGCAGTGATCCAGCCGTCAGGGAGGTGCTTCAAAGAATCAATGGGGTGTTTGCGCGGCATAAACATGGTTGTGGCCAGATACCTGGGGAGGTGTTAATTGAAGGGCTGGACCCGAAACCACAGAGACAATATGGTTTCCCCAGACAGGCAGAGGGGGAGGTGGCCAAAGTAATTGATAGTCTATTACAGCAGGGGGTGTTGAGATGAGTGGCATCCACAAATAATGCGCCGATATGGCCTGTGAAGAAGGGAGATGGATCATGGAGGTTAACGGTCGATTGTCGGGAATTAAATAAGGTTGCCCCACTCACGGCCCCCACAGTAGCCACAAGCCCTGTCACCATGATGAGACAGGGAGCCCAGACAAAGTTTTTCATGGTACTAGATATCAGTAACAGCTTCTGGTCCATCCCTTTAAATCGGTCTTGCCAGTACAAGTTTGCCTTTACCTTCCAAGGACAATAATATACTTGGACTTGCCTACCACAGGATTTCCATAATTCCCCATCCATCTTTCACAGGTGACTAGCTACCGGGCTAGAAAAGTTTTCCCGACCCGAGTGCTTGTTCCAATATGTAGATGATTTATTGTTACAGACTAACACCAAAGAGGAGCGTATAACATTGCTGGATGAATTACTCGCACTGCTCCACTCATTAGGCTGCAAAGGCAACCTGAAAAAGACCCAGATTTTGCAACCCAAGGTTATATACCGAGGTACAGTGATTACCCATGGGAAGAGGGAGATTGAACAGAAAAGGATAGACTCCATAGTGCACATTCCACTGCCCCGAGATGTGAGTGTCCTCCGATCTTTCCTAGGTCTAGTAGGGTACTGTTGGAATCATATAGATGGCTTTGCCACCAAGGCAGCCCCACTGTCCGAATTGCTAAAGAAAAGCGTGACCTGGAAGTGGACTGCGCAGTACACAGCTGCAGTAACCGATTTAAAGCGCGCCTTCGCCACAGCGCCAGCCTTACTAGTCCCTGACCCAGATCCACCATACGCCTTAGAAGTTGCAACCACTGACCACACACTTTCAGCAGTATTATTACAAGAAAGACATGGTAGACCAGGCCCAGTAGCCTATGCCTCACGAGTATTAGACCCAGTCGAACAAGGCTTCTCCAGGTGTGAACAACACCTGTTCACGGTATTTTGGGCCGTGCAGCATTTTGCCGATATTACCGGACTGAACCCAATAACCGTCCTCACTGAACACACCCCAACCCAGCTTCTGCTGGATGGCCGCCTTAAAGACGGCTCAGAAAGCCAGGTCCATGCTGCCCGTTGGACACGACTACTGCAGGGTAGGGATATCACCGTAAAGAGAACCAAAGTGCCCACGTTCCTGGCAGATAATTTAAATTATGGGGGAGATCCGCATGAATGTCAGGTTATAGCCACAAAGGACCCCACAGGTCCGTTTATCCCGAAACAACAGGAGACACGATCGGGGACAAAACAGACAACCACTCAACGGACAGACTCAGCCATGAGAATTTATGTAGACGGTTCATCCACCATGGAGAATGGGACCAGAATCACAGGATGTGGCATTTATATGGAAAATCAACAGGGACAGCCACTAATAGAACTCGCTCTCAAACTACCCAGCCATTTGAGTGCTCAAGCTGCCGAACTAGCAGCAGTCGCACACGTAGTGAGTCACACAGACCTATTTCCAACCCCTGCCAACATACACTCTGTATGTCCATGTGCAACAGCCTGACTGAGTTCCTACTGTTATGGGAAGCCGTTTGGGGCAGCTATGCTAAATTTTAAAATCATTGAGGTGGCTGTGCTAAATTTTAACCGTGATGTGGAGATGCCGGCGTTGGACTGGGGTAAACGCAGTAAGAGTTTTAACAACACCAGGTTAAAGTCCAACAGGTTTATTTGCTACCAAATAAACCTGTTGGACTTTAACCTGGTGTTGTTAAAACTCTTACTAAATTTTAACGTCATTGAGGCGGCTGTGCTAAATTTTAAAATCGTCAAGGCGACTGAGCTACATTTTCAACTCTTAGAGGCACTTGTGCTAAATTTTACAGGTGGCCCGCCTTCAAACTCCAACACACTTATAGAACAGACACCTCTTCAGGTCATTACAGACTGACTCCAGTGCTGTTTGAATCCCTTTAGTTAATGGTGACTGCTGCTAGACTAAAACTGGCCACCTTGATTTTGCTGGCCAGTTAAATAAACTCTTTTCCAACCACCTCATTTATTTATTTATCTATTTATCGATCTGAACAAAAATTTGCTCCGTAGTGCTTCACAATTAGAATTTAAAAAAACTACGACATGCAAGCGATAATTGATATACCCGGGTCCTCCTGACCACACCACTGTCAATAGTGTTCAAAAATAAAAGCGGGGGAACATGGACAGTTTAAATATCTGTGTATACATCAAATATTGGATGTGATAACAGCAGAAATTACATTGATCTCCTCAGAACAGCGATGGACGACGACAGAGATGCAACCTATGATCTACCTCATCGGACTCCTCATCGGGATAAGCACACAGGACATTCCAAGCAAGGTGAACTTGTGCTTTCCCAGTTATTTATGGTTTGCCCCACCTGACGCGGGGGAATGTGAGGAGGGTGTGTTATGGGTGCACCCCGAGAAGAGTATAATGTTTGGGTCTAACAACTAGCGGCTGGTATACAAAAAAAACCAAATGGCAGTTCAACTGAATGTTATCTGAGTGTCACCGTAGCAGGGGATTGGTGGGGATTTTCAAATAATGGGTGCCCTGAAATTGGATGTCTGGCCAACAGCCCAGAAAAAGGATTAGAGCTCGGGCAGCGGTGCCCCGGGACACTCAGAGGGGAACTTTACATTGTATGAAATAAGAACTGGGCCGAAGCCAAACCCAGACCCATCCCACTCGATTTGTCCTGAAGCCACCCCCGGACCACAGAATGGATTGATCCTAAAACACACAGGGAAAACCTGTGTGACAACATTCACCATGAATTGGTACCTGTGGTGGTGGATATAGCTGGGACCCAACTGCCAGAGTGGTGGTGGTGGTGGGGAGAGTTGTGGTGCTCGCCCCAACTTAAGAGATTATACCTCCACTTAACTCGCAGACTGTTAGGACGGAAGGTAGGAATGGATGAAAGACAGGAAAGATCCAAGAGGAAGTTAGTCAATAACATGGCCACAGCATACAGGGCAGGGGTAGCAACCATCAACGCCCTTGATTTAGCTGACCTGGACAATAACTTAGGGTTCTGACCCAACAGGTTAAACAGACACTAAGTTCTATCAATAAGGACAATCAGCAAGATGCTGAAGTGGAACTGACTGGGAACACAGCCAGCAGCCACATGGTAGCTGTGTTAGAAGGACACGCCAAGACAATCAATCAAATTATCAGGGAACAATTAGAGGATGATGACCGACAACAGAACTGGACTTTATGTAGTGCATACGGACAGTGGATGATAGAACAGCTAAGGGAAAACCTAGAGCAGGTACGCAGTGGACAGGTTCCGTCCTGGATTAGTGAAGAACAGATGGAACACCTATTTACGGGTAAGAAACACCCCGAGTTATCTGGCTGCCAGATGCGACAGTTGACCAAAGTCTGGTTCAATGACAACTGCAGACGGACTCCAGGGAAAGCCCTGGGAATGATATTAGGGCTCCCCATAATCACTGACGACCGGGTCGGACTGAAGTGGAGAATATAGGGACTATCCATGAGGGTATCTGGATAGGGTACGATAGCACTTTACCATATGCAGTGGGGAAAGAAGGGAGACTCATAGGCACTACTCTGGACAGATGTCAGCAAACTGACGAAATAATCGCATGCCCCGTACCCAGTTTACTTAAATGAGCATGCACTGTGTGGCTTCAGAACAAACACAAGCCTAAATTGCTCAGTAGAAGCTTGTAGCCTGGACACGGACATAACTCGGGTAGCTTACAAGGGAGCAGGGAGATACTGTCTCACCACCTCCCTGAAACAGTATCAGTATGGCACGACACATTGTAACATTACTAACACTACATTCTGCATCAAACCAGACATACCAGCCAGGGTGGGCCTCATTCAACTAATAGACATTCATAAGAGGGAGAGGGTAGATTTGAACGCCACGGACGAGCTCCGACAGACTCTAGGGGAGTACCATGAGAAATATGACACAAGCCTAAAACTCCTGCCGGCGGAGTTGGACCTGATTCAGGTAAAAAAATTTTTTTTTTTTTTAATATACTTTTCCAATTCAATCAAATCAAATCCAATTCAGAGTCTCAACAAGTTGAGACATTTCCGATCCAGGCTGACAAGACAGGGCGGGCGACTAAACCACCCTGTCCCGGGCCTGATCTACATGAATCAAGCTGATTGGAGAAGGGGGAGGATCCTCCTCCAAGACTTGAGCTCATTTGCATCTTAGCCAAAAGGCCGAGATGCCGCTTTTAAAAATTGCTTCATATGAAACATATGAAGCCTCAGCGTAACCTAATGACCTCAACCAAGTGCAGATCCGATACTACACTTGATCTTAGCCAAAAGTTGATTCAGGTAAAATTGGCTACAGCCCACAGAACCTTCACCAAAGTAATACAGCAGACCCAAGAGGTGAAAAGGGGAATTAAAGAAATTAAAGTCACCTCTTGGTGGGATGGCCTTTGGAACTGGGGCTCAAACATCTAAATCCACCCATTTGTTCGCATAATGTCACACCTGGCGGTATTACTGATTTTGTTCACCCTGGTATACCTAATCATCCTCACAGTCCAATTCAGCCGATGGAAAAAGAGGATCACCCGGAGGCAAGACCTAGGGTCCGCCCTTGAACCATGGTCCCTTCTAATTCAGTAGAGCAATGTTTACAGGAAGCCTGCCATTTTGTGATTTGTACTAATGAGCCGTTGGAAATCCTACTACCAAAATGTGCCTCAGATCTGCAAATACTTTATTCTAATGTTTGTTTGAATGTTGGTTTACAATTAGTTTATTGTAATAATGGTATTTGGAATATCTGATTGTCTGTATTTGTGGGTAATTAGCTTATTGTAATAATGGGGTTTATGATCTCTGATTGTCTGTATTTGTGGGTAACTAGCTTATTGTAATAATGGGGTTTAGGATATGTGGTTGTTTGTATTTGTAGAGTGTTGTTGTCTGTAGCTTCTGGAATGTCAATATGTTGTAGAGATGTGTTATTACTATGCATGCCAATGCCTGGGCCTTACTTGACTGTTGAGTGACTGGGGAATTCCTGACAGATACCGGTCCTGAGTTTGTGATCCATCACGCTTCGCGTTCAGGATCAAAGGGGGGTCTGTGGCCAAACGGGCCACCTAAAATGGCGATTTGTAAAGCATTCTGGGACAATTGGGCAAGAACTAAAATGACAGGCTGCCACCTAAAAGACAGAGATAAACAGGCTGCAACCCAGACGACTGAATACACAGGATATGGGTCATCTCCAGGACAAAAGAGACTTTCTGGTCAAACTGGGTTGTTTACCAGACATAGGGGCACCGTAGCCCCTTATTTGGGAGGGAGGTGTGAACCCTATGTGCCCCCAGCACCTGCAGACATGGCTGTTGGGGATAGACCCAGAGATTGGTGTGGCAGCACCCGATTGGACTTTATCGATCAAGGTGATCAAGTCCTGATCGATTGATTGGCAATGACCAAAAGGGGCGCGAAACCCAACGGGGTATAAAGGGTGCTGCGCAACCAAGAATCTCTCTCTCTCTCTCTGACCCCACAAACAGGCTACAACAACGGTGACCATTGTCAGCGACGATCGCCAGCAACGGCCAGCACGAGGAGAGCCACCACACCCGAGAAGGAAGGAAGACCAGAGCCAGAGTGCCAGACCAGACCAAAGGACCAGACTACGCAGAGGACGACTAAGACCAGCGCACAGATAAAGGCCAATATCTGCTTGGGTACTTGCCAGTCACACAAAGTTAAGTCAAGGTCTTGGATTGGACTTGAACTTTAGTATTTCCTGTAAGATAACTTATTGTTGGTTGGGTGGGTGATTATTGATTGTGTGTCTTAAATAAATATTGGTTGTACTAACAAGACGTCTACTCGCAGTTATTTGTCCACCGTATAAGGATTAAAACAGACTGTGCGGCTGGGCCTCTGTTTAAGGAAGAAGTGGCAAGCTCTTCTACTGTCCTCGTTGTGTGGCGGGGGGCGGGGGGGGGGGGGGGGGTAGTGGTTGGAGATGTAGTAGTCGCATTATACTTCCATGGTAAGGAGAAGAGTTAGGGTTGGAAAAATATTAAAAGTCATAGACATAGAGGTTTACAGCATGGAGAATTGTCCCTCTGGACCCTTTTGTATCTCTTCTCCTCTCACCTTAAACCTATGCCCTCTGGTTTTAGACTCCCCTACCTTTGGGAAAAGATGTAGATTATCTAGCTGATCTATGCTCCTCATTATTTTATAGACTTCTATAAGGTCACCCTGAACCTCCTACGCTACAGGAAAAAAAAGTCCGAGTCTATCTAGCCTCTGGGAAGACATCAGAAACTTTGATTGTGAGGTACATCTGCAACCTTAATGTTGGCCTACATTTTAGTTCTCAGTCTTCTGGACTCCCTTCCACTTTGTCAGCTTTTCCTATTTCCATTTCAAACCTGCCTCATGGTCCACATCACCTCAGCTATTCACATATTCTGTCAGAAAAATGGAAAGTGTTGGAAATGGTCAGTCAGTCAGACTACCCTGTGAAGACAGAAACAGAATTAATGTTTCAGGTTTATTGGTTTTTATGTTTTTTGTCTTATTATATTGATATCACCAGCCATTTAGCCATATTCTTTTTAAGCAGTTTACAGATCAACCCACTTTCTCTCTTGCGTGTGTGTGTGCAGGTTTTCTCCCCCTCCTTTCATAATTTTCTCTTCTCAGACGGTGACTAGTTTGGTGAATGTTTCCAATAATTTGATTTAGTCCAAAATATTAAGTTGTCTGCTCTGTGGAGAGAAAACGCTTGCTATGCCGGTACCAATTTTTAAAAAATCATGCGATCAACTCCTCGCTCAGGTCCACTATTTTTGGAACAGCCCTCTGATTTATGTCTCAGTAATCGCAGACGGCGCTTTTTCTTCCAATTAGGCCAACTCTTTTTATTATCAAAACAGTTACAAATACAAAAAGTACATTACATCAATATCAACACCAAACATGCCATTTAGTACAAATAACATATTACAATAACAAGCAGGTCGCAACAACAATAACAGCGCTGACGGCTCACGTCCTTTAACCAATAATGAACAACTACCCCCTTTTTTAAAATACTTTTCCAATTCAATCAAATCAAGTCCAAATCATAGTCTCAACAAGTTGAGACATTTCCGATCCAGGCTGACAAGACAGGGCATGCAATCCTCTACCCTGTCTTGGGCCTGATCTGCATGAGCCAAGCTGACTGGAGGAGGCGGAGAATTCCTCCTCCAAGGCTTGAAGTCATTTGCATCTTAGCCAAAAGGCTGAGATACCACTTTTAAAAATTGCTTCATATGAAACATATGAAGCTTAAATGCAACCCAATGACCTCAACCAAGTGCAGCATCCGCATAACTACACTTGATCTTAACCAAAAGGCCGACAACTACCCCCTTTGCACTAAGAAAGGGCTCGTTGTAGGTTATCTTTGAATTTCCAGGGCATTGCCCTCCCATGTTTTCCCTGCCAAGGGGTATGCTCTCTCTCCAAGGCTGGGGATCACACACCACAATACAACAACATGCACATCCCCATCACAATACAATGACCATTGTGAGTCTTCCACAACCCTCCAGGGCTTCACCTTCTGGATGTTCTCACCTCCCGGATTTTTGCCTGCTCGATCATCCGGGGTACACCGTCCGGGCTACAGACAATCCACAAAGATAAATTATAAAACAACAATTAATATTCGGCGCTGGTTTCGGACGGCAATATACCCAGACTCAGCACCCTGGGCTATTGACAATCCTGTCAGACCTCCTCAGCGCGCAGCTCTCTGGGATACTGGCAGTCCTGCCCGGGGAGGACGCCAGAGCGCGCAGTATCCTGGGATACTGGTTGTTCTGTGTGGGATGGGAAGGCCGCAGCGCGCAGTACCCTGGGATACTGGCAGTCCTGCTTGGGAGGGCGGCGGGACGAGATCTCCGGAGCGCGTGGTACCCTGGGATACTGGCAGTCTTGTGGCCTCAAGTGCGGGAGGAGTGGCGGTGTTGGTGGAGGTTTCGGCGGTGATAACAGCAGCATCGTTGTGTGTATGTGAATCGAGAAACCGCGCTCTGGGTGCGAAGCCCAGGCGGGGTTCTGCTGGTCCCGGTCCCTCCTAAACCTGATTCCGAGGGACCGGTACAAAGGCCAACATCCCGAATCCAGGTGAGTTTCTCCCTGGTTTTTTTTGCGCCACGTCCCGGGTGGGGGCGGGGTGCGGTTGGCCTTTGAATTTTGCGGCCGAGGTGGGTTTAATTGGTATGTTTATTTTTTAATCGGATGTCTTTCAGCGCCGCGTCTTTGAATGTAGGAAGCATAGAGAGAGGTAGGCCGCAGCCTCGGGCTCTGCTGACAGCAGGTTCCCGCATGCCGGAACTTGCTCTGTTCTGGGCTTGAGCAGCAGGAGCTTTTTGCCCCCCTTCCCTGATGTGATGTGAGCCAGGGGTCAGGAACTGTGTCACTGGCTGAGGCAGCACAGCAAAAGCGATCCAAACATCTTGAGGTCAGTCACTGAAAATCTTGTGTAGCCAAATTCGGGAGAAACATTTACTGTTTGAACAGAGTTCATCCAACAAACACTTTTTGTGCATTCTGATTGTCTTTTTATGTAATTGTATTTTCTCCTTTCTTCGGCCCTATATTTAACCAATTTCAGTACCTCTCGTGTTGATGTTGGCTTTTTGCTATTTTGATAAACATTTCACCTCTTTTTTGTTGAACTGGATGTTCTCAACTGAAGTTATGGTGAGGGGAAACGGTAAGATCCGTCCTTATCAAACTATATTTGACAACATGTTCACTATATGCTATTTATTGAGAAGCCGTGTTTATGTGTTGAACTAAATGGACCTGGTCTTCCTTTTAGTGTGTTTAAAATTGTAAAAACCTGTATAAGTGTTACAATTCAATTTTTTAATTATGCATTTGTTAGTGTGCTTTGTAAAGTACTTATTTTTAATTTTCCTGATAGGGTCGTTTTGACCAAGTGACCATTTATTTTGTATGTTTGCACTTTTGCCTCTGGGTTAGAGGTTTGTGAATTAGTCTTACCAGGGCATTGAGGTGTAAAATAGGTTGTCATTCAAGTATAATACTGAGGTGGATCCTTCTGATGAAATGCTGATCTGAGGGTGTTAGATCCCATGGTAATATTCAAAAAATAGTATGTCAAGTGTCCTGACCAGCATTCCTTCCTTAATTAACAACAAAATTAAATGGTCATTCATTCATTTTTGGATTTGGTTGAAACCTGGCAGGTGGACAAGTGTAACTCCTCCCTTCATGATAGGGAGACCAAAAGCCACAAACAATAGACCAGTTAGCTTAAGATCTGTCATCAGGAAAATGCTGGAATCTATCATTAAGAAGGTTATAGGCAGGCGCTTAGAAAGTCCCAATGCAATTGGGCAGAGTCAACTTGATTTTGTGAAAGGGAAATCGTATTGGATTAATTTATTAGAATTTTTTGAGGAAGTAACAAGCAACATGGATAAAAGGGAGCTTGTGGATTTACTGTACTTGAATTTTCAGAATGGTGTTATATGAAAAGTTAATAAACAAAATAAGCTTGTGATGTAGGGGGGTAACATTGTTATGGATAGAGGATTGGTTAATTAAGTGGAAGCAGAGTGTAGGCATAAATGGGCCATTTTCGGGTTAGCAAGATGCAGCGTGTGGAGTGTAACGGATCTGTGTTGGGACTCCACTATTTCCAATCTATATCAATGATTTGGATTGCGGGACCTAATAATATATGGTCATAATATATTCACAAATGAATGGGCAAAAAAAAGTTGGCAGATGGAGTATAACATAGGTAAATGTGAACTTGCTCACTTTGGCAGGAAGAATAAAAATCAGCTTATTATTTAAATAGAGAGAGATTGCAAAACTCTGGTACAGAGAGATCTGTATTTCCTGGTGCATGAATTGCAAACAGTTAATATGCAGGTACAGCAAGTGATTAGGAAGACAAATGGAATGTTGTGGTTTATTGCAAGGGGAAAGGAACATAAAAGTAAGGATGTTTTGCTACAGTTATATAGGGGGTATTGATGAAACCACATCTGTACAGTTTTAGTCTCCTTGTATAAAAAAGGATATAATTACATTAGAAGCAGTTTGAGGAAGGTTCACATGCCTGCTTCCCAGAATGAGGGGCGATCCCCTGAGAAAAGGTTGAGCCTGTATCCATTGGCGTTTAGGAGAATCAGAAGTGATCTTATTGAAACATAAAAGATCCTGAGGGGAGTTGATAGGGTGGATGCTGAAAGAATGTTTCCCCTTGTGGGAGAGACTGGAATTGGGGATACAGCTTAAGAATAAGGCAAATAAATTCTCTCAAAGGGTCGTGGGTCCGTAGAACTCTCTTCCCCAGAGAGTGGGGCATGCAGGGTCACTTAATATTTTTAGGGCTGAATAAATGGATTCTTGATTGACTAGGGGGTCGACAGGAAAGTGGAGTCTTATTAAATGGCACAGAAGGCTCAAGGGACTGAATGGCCGACTCCTGCTCCTAGTTTGTATATATGCTCGTATTCGCCTACACCACAGCCACTGCTCCATATTAGTGCTGCAACAACAACTTCAATCGTTGTAATGGTGAGGTACTAGTTCTTTTGGTGAAAATGAGACCCACCTCAAAATGTAATTTTTTGCAGCTTCATGAATGCACTCTGCCACTGACATCAAATGTCAAGCAGTGTTGCACAGCATGGTTTTCAGGAAGCTCTCGGTTGGTTGCTATTCTGCTGTGATAGCAGGTTTTGCATTGCTGGTCAGTCCATTTTATCCATGTGCAGAGAGGGTAAGAAGACAAAAACTAAGCTGTGGATGTGACTTTTAAACACAAGTTCATTCCATTCCTAATATTTGTGTTGTTGACAGTGATCTGAAATACACCTCATGGTATAAACAATCTATGATCCCATGGTACTATTCAAAAACAGTTTGCCCCATTGTACGGACTTAAACTTGATTTGTCAATAGGAATATTTATTGTATTGCTGTCAGTATGTTACAGAAAAAATACACTTAATATGGCTCATTATAATGCTGATGAGGTCGAAAAACATTGTCAATTCATCATTTCAGTTTACTTTAATGGCTGCCACCACAAGTGACAGACTTGTTGACAACCTGCAGTTTCTGAGTCCTTGCCTTTGGCAGCCCTTTTAAGATAAGACAGCTTCATCCTATGCTCTTGTATTGCTATGTTGTTCTGTTTTGAATTTTGTGGCAGCCTGGAGGGTACAGAAATGGCTTCTTTAAACATGCAACATTTATTTAAAAAATATATATTTTGACATATATTTAAAAATTGAAGCCGCATGTCAAGCTTTCTCTTTTGTCGTCTGAGGAAGCAAATAAAGTTTTTAGAACTTAAAGCTCAGAAACGAGTGTGAAATAAGGTTGTGTTGTGCTGAATATCTTTTGGAATTAAAACGGATTTCCATTTAGGTGTTTACGTTATATGATAAGTTCAAACGTTGCTAACATGCTTGATGACATTTGGATCTCCTGATTGAATTACTTTGTTACAGTACATGTATCTATTCTACGTTATAAATTTATTTCTAAGCCTGGGTGCAGAGTTGCAGTGAATATTTCTTTTTGCCAGCTTTAGTCACTGGTGTGTTCTACTGGGTTTATAATTAACAATCAAGATTTTTCAGTAGTAAATATCTGAAAACCTTCTGAATAACTTTTTGCTGCTGGTGGCCTTATTGGAAAAAAAATCAATTTTTGAGAATTTCCTTTGGTCCTTTAGCAAATTATTGGGAGAAGAGCACCGTAAAGACATTTGTTTAAGAGTGGCATCTTTTAAAGTTCTTCATTTTTGAAGATTCATGATCTAACTGGTGCCGTTGGATTTTACAATGGAATAGCCATGATCTAGCTAATAATCAGTCCTCGGCTCCTTTCTCTACTGTATGGTCCTGCACTTTTTCCTCCATTTTCAAGTTTTCTAACGTTATTCCCTTTTTCCCTCTTGGTCTGCATCGTTCTAGTCCTCCTTCAGCAAGTTCCCATGCCTCAGAATTTGGCCAATCTAAGCTTTTTGCTTTTTCTTGATATTCAGTAAAGATCTTTCTACCTCCATCATTTGGAAACAAAATGTAGAGTATGGTATGTTGTTTGGGAATCCTCAAATGCAGCAGCCATCAGTGTATTCATGGTATTACTTGTTTCACTACATCCCGCCCGTACAGTAAACATATACATAAATGTCAGCAGGTAGGTAATTGCATAATTTCCAAGCTAATGAATGAGAGGCTTTACAGTGCTAAGTTTAACTGTTTAGTAAGAGTGAATTAACAGTTTATTTTTGTAGTGTGACGTCAGTGTATCTTTGAGTTTCTTAAATCCTGTTCTCTGTAGCTCAAAGCCTTAGCTGATGTCATTGTTGCTGGGCAAGGGCTCCTTTTATTGCTCCTTAAGTGGTTTAAATGGGAAGTGTTTATGAGATTAGCTTTTACGACCCTGCATTGTTAGGAGGAAAACTGGTTGGCAGTCAGGTGACAGGAGCTCTTTTATTTTTCAGTTTGGAGCTGCAGGTTTGAGTTTTAGAAGGGACATCAAGCTGAAAAGAAGTATTTCTCGATCGCTTCTCGGCCTTTTGGCTAAGATCAAGTGTAGTATCAACATTCTGCACTTGGTTGAAGTCGTGAGGTTACACTGAGGCTTCATTTAAAGCAATTTTTTAAAGCGGCATCTCGGCCTTTTGGCTAAGATGCAAATAAGATCAAGCCTTGGAGGAGATGCAGTGCCTGCTCCAATCAGCTTGGATCATGTAGATCAAGCCCAAGACAAGAAGTGAGAGGCCTGTCTTGTCAGCTTGGATCTGGAATGTCTCACTTGCTGAGACTTTGAATTGGACTTTGATTGGATTGAATTGGATATATAAACCAAAAAAAAATTCTCGCTCCCTATTTTGTTTGGTTATCTGAAAACATCGTCTTGCCTTCCTGGAGTAGAAAATCTGCTGTTGGTGGATTGCCATGATGTGGGGATGCTGGTGTTGGACTGGGGTAAGCACAGTAAGAAGTCTCACAACACCAGGTTAAAGTCCAACAGGTTGGTGGATTGACCAGAGTCTACTTGGGGTTCTGGGAAGCTGTTCTGAATTCAAATTGTTCTGGGTGTGTCAAGAGGACTGCTAGAACTTACAAAGCGGAAAGTTTTCAATTCTCCAACCAAAGGACTCAATTCCAGTAGGGTTTTGTCTTTGGCAACAGTTTTGGTTGATTGGAACATCTTAGATATATTCGTTAAGGATTATACATTCATTTGTTTTTTTTGTTTGTAATTGATAAAAGATATTGCTAATTTTCTTTTCATACATGTTAACTATATTAATAACCTCTCTGCTGGGTCATTTGAATCATACCTGAAGTGAAACGCATCATGCTTATCCTAGCCAAAATCAAGGTGCAAAACCTATGATCCAGGCGGGCTCCATAAAACACTTTGGAGTTTCTGACCTGAACCATAACAGTAGTGATATTGCATTTGAGTTTGCCAGTCATTGAATAGCCCTGCCTGGGCGAAGCAGTGTGGGGGCGGTGAAACAGCTTGTTACAGTGGGAATGTGCAAGAGCATTTTTCTGTTTTCTTGTATCTCAGCATTTATGCATTTGCTCTACTCCATAAGTAAAGTCTGCATTTAATTCTTTTGAACAATTCTTCCTGTGCGGCACAGTAGCACAGTGGTTAGCACTGCTGCTTCACAGCTCCAGGGACCTGGGTTTGATTCCCAGCTTGGGTCACTGGCAGTGTGGAGTTTGCACATTCTCCTCGTGACTGCGTGGGTTCCCTCCGGGTGCTCCGGTTTCCGCCCACAGTCCAAAAATGTGCGGGTTAGGTTGATTGGCCAGGTTAAAAATTGCCCCTTAGAATCCTGAGATGCGTAGGTTAGAGGGATTAGCGGGTAAATATGTGGGGGTAGGGCCTGAGTGGGATTGTGGTCGGTGCAGACTCGATGGGCCGAATGGCCTCCTTCTGTACTGTAGGGTTGCTATGATTCCTGAGGAATTGTTAGCATTGAAACCACAAACTAGTAATTATATTCACAATTTTGGCAGTTTAAATGCATTCTTTAAAATTGCCGTGTTTATGTTAGGACGGGGAATATTTGCAAATAAAAATGCACTGTTCTATAGGATTCAGCGTGAATACCATGAGTTATAATCACTTATTGGGGCAGTATGTAGTAAGTGGAACACACTAAAATTAGGCATGTCATTTATTGCATTTTTTAAAAGCATTCTTGAGATGCAGAGAAGGCAACATCTTATTGCCCTTCCCTAACTGCCCTGAAATTGTGGTGAAGTGAAGCAGTCTTTATGATGACAATGCTCGTAAGAAATTCCAAGGTTTTTTACCCAGTGATGATGAAGAACAATTATTGGCAATTGACTCATCCTACATTCTTATTCTTTTTTCTTTGCTGATTTGCATTTTGGGAGGTACAGTGCCTGGAGGTGTTTGCAGGTCAGAGTATATAGAAGTAGCATGATCCCTGAAGGATAGGAGTGAGTCATTTAGATTTTTATCACAATCTGACAGATTTGTCATTTGTTTTCCTGGTCCAGGCCCAAATTAACAGTTTCATTGACGTCAGTTTCACAATTTGTGGTGGTGAGATTTCAACTTGCAACCTCTACGTTTCAGGTCCAATTCCGTAACTATTTACACAGATTAGTTTTGGCTATGCCACTTGCACATTTCTTTCTACTTGCAGGGCATAATAAGTTGCATGTTGAAAACTAACAATATTGTCATGGAATCCATTGATCCTTCTATCAGTAGATGCTAAATTAGAAGTCTGTGGAGATTGCAATGTTTAAGGTACAGGATGTTCCCATGCACTGATTCCTGCCTAGTAACAAGGGTGGGACTCTCTGGGAGTGTTTTGATGGGTCTCCAGATCAGTTCAGGGTTCAGTGAACAGCTCCTCTTGAGGTAGTCAGTTTCGGGAATTCTGCCAGCCAACAAGTGTCACCAAGGCAAAATGGACAGACAATTCCCAGTTAACAGAAAGGAGCAGAGAAACAGACTCCAACGTGAAGAAAGAGCTGCAGGCAGCAGACTTTAAGTGAAGAGGGCCATTGGGGCAAAGATAGCCCTTTGGAGAAATGATATTCTGCTTGGCAGAGCCAAGTGTTTGTTTGAGTGTACTCGGGAATCCAGAGAGGAGGAACTTTGGAGAGCAAAATTGAAACCCTGTGAGGGGACCATTCTTAAAGCTGTCCAAGTGGGAGTGACTTTAAGAGAACATCAAGGAGGATCTTCAAAGGTCAAGATTGGAGACCCTTGTGCAAAAGATGAAGTTTCAGTGAGATTGGTTGACTCGCAGTGGGACAAATGTCTGGGTGATTTTTTGAGAAATCTTTTGGTTGCACCTGTTATTTACTCTGTAGCATGATGTGTCCGACCACTCTTTGTCTGATAATTCATATGCATCTCAAACTTACTCTGAATGTTGGCATACGAAGGTACATATTGTAAATGGTTTTAGTTTTCTGAACTTGTATAGTTGGTTTTGTTTGTTCAAACATGTGGAATCTTGTGGCCTTATTCCAAAAGCAGGTGTCTTTAATCTCGATCTTTATCTACTTTAAACAAAAAGTTATCGGTACCTAACTGGATCTTTCCCCATGTTCTGGTGACAGATCAAGGATCATAACAATGTCAATTCCAAAAGTAATGAGAACTAATTTATGAAAATTGTTCAGGGCAACTGTAACCCATGGAGTATTATGTTTCACCAGAAATATGACTTTTCTCTTTTGTGGGTCTCACAATAGTTTTTTTTAAACAGACTAGATCATAGAATGGCTGGATCCCAAGGAGAAAGCCATTTGGCCCATTGTGCTTGTCCCATTCACTTGCCTTCTTTAAAGCCATGTAATTTTATTCTCTCCAGATAATTATCCAATTCCCTTCTGACAGTCTTTTGAATCTGCCTCTCAGCCAGTGCATTCCAAATCCTAACCACTTGCCACATTAAAAAAGGGTTTCATGTGACCATTGCTTCATTTGTCAATTGTCTTAAATTGGTGTCCTCTGGCTCTTGACATCTCTGCCAACAGGAACCGTTTCTCCCTATCTATTCAATCCTGATCCCTTATATCATTTTGACCATCTCTATCGAATCTCAATCTTTGTTTCTCCAACTATCCATATAACTGAAGCGACATTTAAAAAGCATTTGGATGGGAAAGGAATAGAGGGATATGGGCCAAATCATGGGCAATTGGGATGAGCTGGGAGGGCACCATGGTTGGCATGGACCAGTTGGGCCAAAGGGCCTGTTTCCACGCTGTTGTTGCTCTGACTCATCCCTGGAATCATTCCTGGTGAATCTTTTCTGCATTCACTCTAATGCTGTCATGTCCTTCTTAAAACATATTTGTACAGCATTGTTGAGGCAGTGCATAACTTTGTTGTTTTTGTGCTCCATGATTAGTTAAAAAGCTTAGAATCCCATATGCTTTATTATCTGCCTGCCCCGCTACCTTTTAAAGATTTGTGCATATATACCCACCAGGTCCCTCTTTTCTTGCAATGCTTTTAGAATTGTACCCTTTATTTCATATTGCCTTTCACCATTCTTCCTACTAAAATGAATCACTTTGCACTTCTCTGCATTAAATTTCATCGGCTACTTATCTACCCATTCCACCAGCCTATATATTTTGTCTTGGAAGTGTATCACTATCCTCCTCACCTTTTAAGTTTTGTGTCATCTGCAAATTTTGAAGTTGTGCCCGGTACACTCAACTCTTTGTCATTAATATATGAGTAAAGCAGAGGTTGAAACACTGATCCCTGGGGAACCCCACTATATGTCTTCCTTCAGTCTGGAAAAATAGCCATTCACCACTGCTCTGTTTCCACTCACTATGCCAGCTTTGCATTCATGCTACTACTGTCTCTTATGCTATGGACTGTAACTTTGCAGACAAGTCTGTTATGTGGCACTTTATCGAATTCCTTTTGAAGTCCATGTATGCGAACCACATTACCCTTGTTATGATCCCAGCTGATATTACTGGGTAAAAATTAGGTCTGAGTGAGACCTGGCTTGATAGATCCCAACTTTTTCTTTTGAAACCGTGGAGGAAAGTTACTGAACAAATTCACAGGAGTCTGCTGCTGAACTTTTAACGGAATAAAATATTTATTAAACAAGGAAAATGAACTATATTATATCAGATAAAAAAGATTGGAAAGATCTCAATACAAACATGTGAAAGTATTTCAGATTCACACTATTGCTTTACCCCAGCAATAACTTTACAGTTGCTTGTGACTGGCACCGTTGCAAACTGTTTTCTTCCAATGAATTCCTGAATATTTACTCTATGCCTTTCACCCAACATGTAACTCTCCCTGGGACACCCAAACACTGCTGTCTAAATTCAGTTTTCAGTAGTACCTCTGCCAAACTGATCACTTTCTATTCAAGTAACAACTACCCCCAGTAGCCTTCTAGCTTTTATCAGAGAACTAAAAATTCCTGTCTCCTTTCTGACACTCCCTGAATTCTCTCCTGTCTTTTCTCTGTATTCCACTGTTGCTAGGTAACAGTAAAGTTTTTTTTCCTACTTTGTGCTTTCTTCCCCACGATCACTAAACTTTTCACGAGTTTCTATCTTCAGCAGTTGTAAATATCTTATTAAAATGTGTATAAATACAAACAAACCCAAAAGACCTGTCCTTTCAGTCAGGAGTGCATTCAGACCTCCCCACACCGAGGTTCACAAAAGGTAAATGAAATTGAACCTTTTTTGCCTTACTTCACACACAAATATACATATTGAACTTAAAAATTATACATTGTTCATCAACCCCCCCCGTTACCTCATCAAAAAGCTCAAAGCAAGTTATTTAACCACGATTTACCTGTAACAAACCTATGTTAGGATTTTAAAATTAATCCACAATGTTCATGAGACAGTTTTGTTCTGAATTATCATTTCAATAATCTTTCCTACCATTGTGGCTAAACTGCCTGGCCAGCAGTGTGGTTTTATCCTTGCACTATTTTTGAAGAAGGATCTAACAATTCTCCTGTTCTCTGACACCACCCCTGTGAGAAGAATTGGAAGATTATGGCCAGCTCCCCTGCAATTTCCATCCTTACTTTCAGTATCGTTGGCTTTTTTTTCTGTTACTATGGCTTGTTTTTTCTATGTTAAAGCTGCTTAATAATTGTAACTGAGTCTCCTTTTGAATTGCATTATAGAAACTTTCTTATCGATCACAGAGTGCACCAAATTTTGCTTAATTATATTTCTAAGTTTAATAGTTTAGCAAGTAAAACTACTTGGTGCACTAAATAGCTCTACAATCTGTTGTCAAAAAATTCTGTATTCTGTTAATAGCTCTTTAGGGGAGGCGATGGCCTAGTGGTATTATCGCTAGACTATTAATCCAGAAACTCAGCTAATATTCTGGGGACCCCGGTTCAAATCCCGCCACGGCAGATGTGGGATTTGAATTCAATACAAAAAAAAATCTGGAATTAACAGTCTACTGATGACCATTGTTGTTTGTTAGAAAAACCCACCTGGTTCACTAATATCCTTTAGGGAAGGATATCTGCTGTCCTTACTTGGTCTGGCCTACATGTGACTCCAGAGCCACAGCAATATGGTTGACGTTCAACTGCCCTCTGAACAAGGGCAACTAGGGATGGGCAATAAATGCTGGCCAGCCAGCGACACCCATGCCCCACAAATGAATTTAAAAAATATCCATTTTAGATAGCTCATCTGCTGCCAGATAACTGTTTTCTTTAAAAAATGTTGTAAATGTTATTCTAAAAATAGGGAACATTAATGTCAACTACAAGTATTCTCAAATTAGATATAGCTTAGTTAGATACATAGTAAAGTTTCCTCTACATTGCCCAACAGTATGGATGGGAAGCTCAGAAGTGCTTTTCCATTATCCTAATGTTGAATTGAGAGCAGTTTTGTGTTGTGGGGTCCATACACAATGGGAATTCATGTAAGTATTTTCAGCACCTATTGTCCCTTGTTTATTGTTTCCAAAAAGTAGGTCATGAATTCCCCTTGAGTATGGTACAGCCCAAAATCTTATTTCGCTTAAGATATTTGCAACTGGCAGGTGTTCATCATATCGAATTAGTGAAAGACGAGTGTTATGCTGACAATAAAACTCATCTTTCAATGGCTTGCATGAAACAATGATTGTGAATTAAAATTGCACTAAAATCTCTTTTTGTACAAAACAATATCTTGGAGTGAACTGCAAGATTTTCACCCAATCAAGGGTTTTAAATTGTATTCTGTAATGACTCAAGTAATATCACAAGGAACGGTTGATGGGAAGTGATGTATCAAGCTGTAGCCACGATTTGTCCAAATGCTAGATACAAGTGCACTGAAAATTTGCTTTAATCAATGGTAGTTCAGTTGCTATTTGAAGAACAAAGTTGAATAGTAATCAGAATATTAGCACACCTTTGAAAAGAGAAGTCACTATTAAATGTATAAGGATTTTCAAAAGTTCCGTAATAAAGTTTGCATAAGGGACTAGTTGAAAACTAACGCATGACCCAAAAGGGACGCAAGAATTGAACTGTTTAATGGACAGAAAACAGTAGTGGTTAGTCTTTTTTGGACTGTAGAAATATCAACAACACCATTCTTCAGAAATAAGTGTTCAGAATGTGGCTCTTCCCAATGGCCCAGATTTTGTGGTCAGTGGCAAAGCATGGCTGCTGCCAATTACCTCAAAGAAAGCTGTCCACAAAGATCTGGCAATCTCTGTGGCGTGGTTTTCCTCTTTTCTGGCACCAAGTCGAGGGGGATATATCACCAACCCAGATAACACTCAGTGACCTGGACGCTCTTCCAACGTAACCTGACTATGCAGGGTGAAGAGGAACAGCATCGAGTGCAAAAACCATCCACCCTCTCCTCCTCCCTCACCTTCGCACAGAGTATAAAGGTTTCTTTTTAAAAAAAAAAAGAAGCATTTGACTTAAATAATAGCTGTAATTTTAAACGTAACTCAGGGCAGTCTGCAAATTCAGTACAAATGATACGTGTTGAGAATTCAAATTGCCTTCGATTAATATAGTGAGACTATGAGCTTGACTGACTGTGGCCAGTCCACTGGATTGATGTAAACATTCTTTATTTCAGTGGCTTTGTGCGGTGGTTACCTGAACCAAATGTGAAGCGATAGCAATAAGAATGCATTTTGATTAGATCTGAATTGGCTAAACTAATAGCCACAGCTTCTTTCTGAGCAAGTTTGCAGCTCTTTACTGAAGCAGACACTTCACTGGTTTTGTAGGGTTGCCAACTTTTTGCAGGTTTTTTTTTCAGGAACTGAAGATTAATCTCCAGGGCACTGGAGTGCTCGTGCGATTCTGATCGGGAAAACTAGGGCCAGATGGGCGGCACAGTGGCTAGCATTTCTGCCTCAGCGCCAGGGACCCAGGTTTGATTCTGGCCTTGGGTGACTGTGTGGAGTTTGCACACTCTCTTCATGTCTGCGTGTTTTCCTCCGGGTGCTCCGGTTTCCTCCCTCACTCCAAAAGACATGCTGGTTAGGTGCATTGGCCATGCTAAATCTTTCCTCGGTGTACCTGAACAGGTGTTGGAGTGACGACTAGGGGATTTTCACAGTAACTTCATTGCAGGGTTAATGTAAGCCTGTTTGTGACACTAATAAATAAACGTTAAACCTTAGTATCACAAGATGTGCAGGTTTTGGGGATTAGCAGGGTAAATATACAGAGTTACAGGGATAGGGCTTGGGTAAGACGATCTGTCAGAGTTGATGCAAGCTCAATGGCCTCTTCTGCACCATCGGGATCCTGTGATATCTTTACATGCAGCAACAGTGATGTCAGCAAGGAGGTAGGCAGGCAATCACATTGAAATGTTAACATACAAGTAAAACACCTTCAATGCCTGTCACTTTTTAATTTTCAGATGCAAAATAAATAAATATGATTAGATTAAAAGATACACAAGTTTATGTGGAATTTTTAATCATTGCAGCGAATAGCTTTTCAGGGACAGTGAATGTGTTTAGCAGTAATTATGAAGTGAGTATGTAGTTGAAAATTCCAGTTGCACCTCATCTAACAAGGTCCATCTTGTTCAAGGGTTTATTCAGCAAAATGAACAGAATAAGAGTATAAATTCTCATCAATTCAACTGATCTCCATTGATTGCAGTTTGGGGATGCCTAAACAGCACACTCTCTCGAGGAACACAGTGTGACCTTTGGATTAATATGCTTGTGTGTATTCTAGATGTTGTCAGTTTTAGTAGAGTAATGATAATGTTTTGCTATCATTACAACTGCAAAATAATTATATTTGATCTGGACAGGCCTTTAGGGAGACTGTCAACATTTTAAGGCAATAAGGAATAGAGAGATGAAGGGCCAAAGTTTGAAATGTTAACTCATCTATTTTCTCAACAGAGATGACAGACCTCTGAATGTTTTCAGCATCTACTGTTCCTTGTGTATTGTTTACAAAAGTAATTGTGATCAATAATTGTGAAAATACTAAGCAACTTCAAGTCGACACAGATTGAGTAGATTGAAATCAAATGAGACTTAAAAACAACTCTTATAGTGCCTTTATTGAAAAGGAGCAAGGGAATGGGACTAATTAGATGGCCATTTCAAAATTCTGAGATTGTTAGCTCAGTTTTGGTATGTTTTCACATTAAGCATTTAATTTAGCATCTTTCTGTGCAGTACCATCAATTAATTGTTGGACTCAGACCTATCCTACTGAGGTTGCTTGTTGAACCAGTCACACATTCTGTTCCTACTCATTTGTATCTGTTAAATGTAATTGGTTGAAGAAAAGTTTGCCCCCTTTCAGTTGAGGGACTTGGCTGTAAATGCTAAATAACTTGGCGTTTTGCAGAAATAATGTTTTAATGAATTTGGCTAAGTTAGATGTTAATGCACTAAGTACGTCAGGTATAGAGGCTGATATGGTAAAAGACTAGAAATTAAGCTTCTATTAGCTTTAACGTGATCAGAGAAGTACATAGAATTCCTTTCCATCATTTTCACCCAAAATCCGAACAATGTTTCAGTCAAGTGTTGTCTCCAGAATCCTGTCTGAACCATAAAGCTTGATTTTAAATCTGGCATAAGTTTAATTTTGGAATGATCTTCACATTTGAAACTTCTCATATACTTGGCATATCATTATCAAATAAATCTCACTTACCTGTATAGAAAGGGTAGCTAATGGGGAAAAAACTGGCAGGTTTTGGTTCATTAGTTGACCTTTGCTGATTTGAGATCAGATGTTTAATTGGTATTTCAGGGACTTCTCAGTTTGAGGGGTGAGAAAGTGACTTCAGGGTTTTGGAGTCATGTCACATCTATCCCTGGTGTCGATGCTGATTTTGCTCGTTATCTGGTTGATCCGATATAGGTATGTTTTACATACAGAAGACACACTACATTTAATTTGGATTTGAAGTAAGTTGTTGAATAAATGTCTAATTTCAATCACCAAATCCCAGTCGGCAGATTAGCTGTGTAAATGTATCAGAATGTGGTTCCTACTTGGGTTTTGTCATTTATTTTGAGGAGCATTGTGTATACAAAAGGTAGAAGTTGTGAGTTGATAGCATTGTGAGCTCTCATACACCAGTTCTCACCTCTGACCACCCCATCCTTTCAAAATTTGCACTGGAACCTTTTGTGGTGTTGGAATGTACATCTAACATTCCTTAATATTTCTGCACTCTCCAAAGATGCTCCTTTGTCATTATCAGAGACAGATCTTTCAAATAACTTGGCCCTATTTTCTGGAGCACCCACCTTCAGCCGCTTGCCATAATTCCTCCCTTTTTTTCAATATGTTTTCAAATCTTATTTATTTAACCATGCCTTTGCTCTATCATAGCAAGTACAGGTATTCTAAAAGTAAACCTTGGTCGTCTTTATCTAGAAGTTCCTATGTTCCTCTCTTGCCCATTGTTGCTTATTGTGAAATTCTTTTGTCATATTTTTCTACATTAAAGACATTAAGCTTCTAATTGTTTGTAGCTGAAATGCAAGTTTGTTGTTCATAGCTGAAATTAACTTATGGATATAAGTTTCAGATTTATATTTTTATATCTCCATTGCTTTCTTGAAATCAGTGATTTGCTTTTGAGATACAATTTCGCAGATGCAATCAGCCCTCCAATACTGGGTCCATATTGTTATGTTTCATGGATGCAGACATCTTTGCTAACTGGCTATAAGTTTCATTATAGCCAAACTTATTCTTGCCCAACTATTACCTACTTTCCAACACGTATTATTGAAGTCTAATCATGTAAAGAAATTCTGCCAGACTTTTTTCACCACCATCCCAATTTTGAGGGCGTAAGCTACTTGCTATTGTTCTCCGAGGACTACCCTGGATGAAATCAAATGAGTACAAATCGGGTGTTTGTGTGGTCTTATACTGTACCAGGTTAGGGCATTGATCCACTGAGCCACGGGAGAGGCAAAATAATGTATTTTTAAAAATGTATAGCTGTCAACCCAAAGCAGTTTCTATTTTGGCATTATAATGAAGTTAATACTTTTCTAGATTTTCAATAAATCATGAATAAGCAGCTTTTCTTAAGCCTGTATTATATATTGCAAGTGGTTAGTCATTGTGCTGCAGTGCTTAATTGTCATCTTTTACCAGTGGATGAGCTCCCACTCCATTTTAAGAGAGCTTCTTTACCTCGTGTCTTTTCACAGATTTTCTGTTTGAAATGTCTTATTACTAGCTGCAATTTTGTTGTTCTGTGTAATTATTTCTACGTTCTAATACAAATTTTCAAGGATTTCGTGAATCTGCTCTTGGTGAAAATTCGGATAAGACTTTGTATATTTTACATAGATTGTGTAAAATACACAACTGAGAAAAGGATCATTTGTCCTAAGCAATCCATGCAGTGTTTATTCTTCACTCAAGCCGCCTTTCTCATCTAACTCTATCATCATTATCTTATCTAACCTGCCCTTAAATGAATCTGGACTATTTGCTGAACCACTCCCTGTGGTGGCAAGTTCCACATTCTCACCACTCTCTGGGCAAATAAATCCTTTCTGAATTCACTCTTTGATTCCTTGGTGACTATTTTATTTTGCTGACCTCTGGTTTGCTCTTCCCCATGAGTGGAAACACTGTCTTTACTCCATCAAAAACCATTCGTTATTTTAAAGCCCTCCATTAGGCCCACCCCATAGCCTTTCAAGGGAACAGAGATCCATCCTATGCATCCTTTCCTGAGAATTACAACCGTGCACCCTATCCAGTACCTCTATCCTTTTTTAAAAATATGGTGACCAGAATAGATAGATGTTGAGGATGTTTCCCCCTTATGGGGGTATCTAGAACCATTCAAGATGGAGATGAGGAGGGATTTCTTCTTTCAGAGGGTCATTAATCTTTGGGATTCTCTTCCACAGGGAGTACTGGAGGCTGGATCATTTGAATGTATTCAAGGCAGCATTAGACAGATTTTTTTAATCTACAAGGGAATCGGGGTTATGGGGAGGCAGGCAGGAAAGTCGAGGTAAGGTTGCAGTCTGATGAGTCACGATCTTATTAAATGGTGGAGCAGTCTTCAGGGGCCAAATAGCCCATTCCTGTTCCTATTTCTTACGTTGTAGCAGTGAGCTCTAACCAATTAAATTAGTTTTATTTTCAGGGTGTCATTGCTCATAAATTTAAAAGATAAAGAATACAGATAGAGTGCTTTTAACTCCCATGAGTAACTAAAGAATATCAGTCAGGGTGCACATGCGAAGACCACCCCAGACAAGTTCGCCTCCAAGTTGCACACCATCCTGACCAGAAACTTATTGCTTCCCTTGATTGTAGCTGGCTCAAAAATTGGAAGCACTGTGGGAGTATCTTTACCACTGGAATGCAGCAGTTCAGAAAGACAATTCATTACCACCGCCTTGAGGGCAATTGGGATGGGCATTAAATGCTGGCGGTGTTGGAGACGCCCAATCCCATTAATGAATTTAAACCTCCTTGCATAATAGTTGCACGAATAAATAAATGTAGATTGCTGTAGTTATCTAATTTGTGTCTGTCACTCCAATTATCACATTTAAAATAATTATGGTTGTATAAAATATATGCAACAATATACCAAATTTGTAAAATACATCAATTTATTAACAAAGAGTACATCGTACAATGCATTTATTGGGCAATGCTAGATATCCACCTAAGTTTGGAACTGGAGTTGCATATGAACTTTGATAGGGATCATCAGATGACTTATAAATTATTGAAGACATCATTTGACCAATGAAGTGATTCGTTTGATTGGAATACCTTTTGTTTTACAATCATGTACTGATTGAACAGTTAACATATTTATATGGTGGCTTGAATACACAAAGTCTATCCTAAAGGCACTGGAAAAGAATACTTGTTTTATCAGAATACAATACGAATTGTTATGTGCATCACCTTTTTAAAAAAAAGTCTAATTCAGAAAAAAATTTAATTAAGGAAGTCTGAGTAAAAGGCTAGGCCATAGTTCAGGACGCCATTCATGTTGGAAGGAATAGGAGAGATGATGAAGCCCAAGTCACGATGTGATGCCAATAGGCTTGGATTTCAAAAGCATGATGATAACCGTGAGAAAGTAAGACTAAAGAGCTTAAGGATTTCTATTTGTGACATTCTGAGAAAGGATGAATTGATGGGAGGTAGTAAAGTGAGTCTTAAATGAGGAGAAATGAAGACCTAACAAGATCATATTGGAACTTGAGACTGGAACAGAGCATTGGCTTTGGATATTCAGGACACAAGTGTGTCTTGCGTTGTCCTGTGTACATTCTGTGTTCAAATTGAAAGCAGCTGTTAGTTAATTGAACTGGAAACTCTGCTATTGCTGTCACCTGCTAAAACTATTCCAAGATCATCCTGGAATGCAAAGATAACTTTTCTTCACTGCAAATTGCTGCAAATTCCCCTATAGTAACTCTATCCCTTTCCCTAGCAGCAGTCTGAGTATAGACCAGTTTGTTTGCAACCTTGGTGTCACATCTGATCCCTAGGTGACCTTCTGAGCTCATTTTTGCCCCATCACTTATGGCCACCTATTTCCACCTCCATCAATCTCCCTGTCTCAGCTCTTCTGTTGCTGATTCCCTTATTTGTGCCACTGTTACCCACAGACATGACTATTCCAATGTGCCATGATGTGGCCATCACGCCAAGGCCATCCCCACACCCCCACTTCTTGCCTTCAAAAAACCGCACAACCTCAAACAGACCATTGTCCGCAGCAAACTACCCAGCCTTCAGGAGAACAGTGACCACGACACCACACAACCCTGCCACAGCAACCACTGCAAGACGTGCCGGATCATCAACACGGATGCCATCATATCACGTAAGAACACCATCCACCAGGTACACGATACATAATCTTGCAACTCGGCCAACTATCTGATATGCTGCAGGAAAGGATGTCCCGAGGCATGGTATATTGGGGAGACCATGCAGACGCTACGACAATGGATGAATGAACACCGCTCGACAATCACCAGGCAAGAGTGTTCCCTTCCAGTCGGGGAATACTTCAGCAGTCACGGGCATTCAACCTCTGATCTTTGGGTAAGCGTTCTCCAAGGCGGCCTTCATGACACATGACAACGCAGAATCGCTGAGCAGAAACTGATAGCCAAGTTCCGCACACATGAGGACGGTCTCAACCGGGATCTTGGGTTCATGTCACACTATCTGTAGCCCCCACGATTTGCCTGGGCTTGCAGAATCTCTCTAACTGTCCTGGCTGGAGACAATACACATTTCTTTAGCCTGTGTTTAACCCTCTCTCCAAAAACATTGTCTGTACCTTTAAGACTTGATTACCTGTAAAGACTTGCATTCCAACCATTATCTTGTAAATTGAGTTTGTATCGGTGTATGCCCTGTTTGTGAACACGAGTCCTCACTCACCTGATGAAGGAGCAGTGCTCTGAAAGCTTGTGCTGCCAAATAAACCTGTTGGACTTTAACCTGGTGTTGTGAGACTTCTTACTATTCCAATGTACCCCATGACTGATCTTCCATGTTCTACAATCCATAAACTTGGAAGTCATTGAAAACTCTGCTGTCCATGTCTTAACCAGCCCCAGGTCCTATCACCCTTGTGCTCACTGACGTAAATTGGTTCCTGGTCACTCAGTGTTTTAATTTTAAAAATCTCATTCTTGTTTTCATTCGATGGCCTCACTCCTCCTTATCTTTGTAATCTCTTCTAGCCCACAATGTTCACAGATACTTGCACTCTTCTAATTTGGGGTCTCTTGGCAACTCTGATTTTAATTGCACCATTGTTGGTGGTTGCTTAGGCCCTAAACTTTGGAATACCTTTTTCACCTCGCTTTCCTCCTTTAAGGCACTCCTTAAAACCTGCCTCTTTGACCAAGCTTTTGGGTAATGTGACCTAATCATCTCGTGTGATTCGGTGACCTATTTTGCACCATTTTATTACCATAAAGGCACCATAAAAATATTAGTTGTTGAAGCTCTACATTGCTATGTAGTTGAACTGTTGCTCTTTGGGGTATAATATATATATTATGTTCAAGCTGTAGTCACAAGGATGGCTACAGTGCACCTGTATTTTATATTAAAATGTGTTGCTTACCATCGTATTCTTAGGCAGAGCATAAACCTATACTTGTCAGCTATCTAATGACCAATTAGTGACTATCCTGCTTGTTGGAGGTGGAGATAAATTGAGTCTTTGTGGTTCAATTGGTTTAAAGGTGGAATGTTTAGCATTGGAAGATTAAAATTATGTTTGGTCTCCATTGGTAGCCTTGGGTAACTTGTGTTCTAATAATAGCCTCACACCAACGTACCTGAGATTGATAACCCAGTGAAGATATCTGATCAATTTTCACATTCTGTTGTCTGAGAGGGGAGAGGGAGAGGGGGAGGGGGGGGGGGGGCACCACTTCTATCTTGAACACTGTCTGTAGGTTTGTTACAATTATTGTTTGTATTCAGTGAGATCAACAATTTGTAAAAATTAATTTTGTGCTTTTTATGTTATGCACATATCAAAGAAAGAAAGCTCTTCCGAATATAGCGTTTTAAGTCTCTCAAAGCACGTCTTGTGGAGTGAATTTTGTTGTGCAGTTTTCACCTGTGTTTGAACTGAAGTCCAGTAAATACTTTCTGATGCTGATAATGCAACTGTATTATCATGGAGCTCTCAAAAATTGGCCTGCTGATGTTGGACATAAAACTGGTTGGAATTAAGCCAGCAGTAGTGAGTTAGTATTTTTCATTAATCAGTGAATTGATGTTTTCATGTTGGATTTTGAACATTAACATATTCAATTTTTAAAAATAAATGAAAATTTCACTTATTCAGTTAGACCTGTTGTAGCTCTGAAAGAAACCCAGACGTTTTAAAAAATAAAATGGAAACCTGCAATTAAAAACAAAGTTGTAGAAATTTCTATATATAGAATCCTACAATGCAGAAGGAGGCCATTCAGCCTATCGAGTCTGCACCGGCCGCAATCCCATCCAGGCCATATCACCACAACCTCATGCATTTACCCTAGCTAGTCCCCCTGACTCTAAGGGGCAATTTAGCATAGCCAATCCATCTAACCTGCACATCTTTGGACTGGGAGGAAATCGGAGCACCCGGAGGAAGCTCCCACACAGACAGTGACCCAAGCTGGGAATCAAACCCGGGTCCCTGGTGCTGTGAGGTAGCAGTGCCTGCCACCGTGCCGCCCCCACCAAGTGAAGAGTTTGGTTTGTGGTGAAAGGTACACTACCAAAATGCTGACTTGTCTTTCCTCTGGAGATGCTGATTTACCTGGTGTGCATTTTCTGCAATTTTGGTTTAACCCTTTGTCTTAGATTCATTAACATTCCCATAATTATTTTTACACTGTGGCACAAATTGATCAATAGCTCATTGATCTGACATACATCAGTTACATCTCCAAGAGGCAGTGTGCTTTTAAAGAATATGATGTATTATAAGCACATTGGTCAAAGAACAGATGGTTGTGGGATCACCTGAGATGTGAAAAAAAAGAGAATATTCGTGCTGTTAGGGCCCAGGACCAGAACCCCAAGTTACATTAGGATGCCAGATTAGACCCTAACAATTTTTCTATTTTCACATAAATGTGAGGAAAGGATATTTTGCTTCAGGAGTAATTCCACCGACAAATTAGGGATCTTTTATAGTAAAACAAACTTTATTTAATAACACAGTTTAAATATAAATATAATTCTAACAAATGAAGCAGCTTAACCATTAACAGTTGAACAATATTTAAAAATGAAAGAGAACAACTTTAATTTCTAATTTATCACTGTTTCAGTTCCAAATATACAACATTCTCACAGACTTAAAGGCCATTTCAAATATAGTTAGCAATCACAAATAGTGTAGACAGTATTGAAGCTTTCCGAAAGAAAATTAGTTTCAGAAGCCTGTAAAATCCTTCTCGCTTCAACTGAAAACTCCAACTCACTTCTGCGAAAGCCTTTTTCCTCTGCTACAGACCCAAGACTGCACATAACCCACATCATCACGTAACCTTGTCAATCACTAATCTGAAATCTCAGGAGAACTTACGAAAATAAAAGTCCATTAACTCTACTAAGCATAACCACTTACAAGGCCGAAATGAGTAATTATTTTGCTTCCTCAGCACCTGAGCTGAATTACCCACAGACATTCTGACTGTAGCATAAAGCTGAATTTTTAAACATTCCCCATAAGCATAAAAATATATATATATTATCCATATCAATACAACACTATCATAATGCATAAAATTGTTTTAGCAAAAGTGGTATGGAGCTGAATAGAATCAAATAACTAACCATAAATTGGTGCAACATGTAAGTAGAGAGAAAAATAGCATGAGAGAAAGGAGCGAGTAGTGTTTAAGGAAACTGCATGTATTGTAATATGTGGATTGTGGAAAAAGTAAACTGAGCAAATACTTTGTAGGATGATCTAGACTTAAAGCGTTACTGGAACCTGGCTGCAAACTGGACAAAAATGGAAAATAAAACAATTGGCATATAATAAATGTAAGAGAAATAGAAAAGAAAGTGGAGTAGCAGTATTGGTAAAACAATAGTACACGCTGTTGAGAGGTTGATATAGGCAAGAAATGCTTATTGATTGTGAATATGATTGGGACTCAAGGATAAAGAGCTAGTTGTATTGAAAAAGGTATATTACAAACCTCTAAATTCTGGGAAAGAGATTGAAGCAATTTTCTGTCAGATTAGTGAAATGAGTAGGCACGGCAATTGTTGAGAGCGATTTGAATTATCCACTTATCGACAGGGACAGTGAGGGAGGATATGGAGTTCCTAAAATGTGCTTACAAGGCTGGAGTGGCTGCTGCATCTGGTTGATATACAAATAGATGGAAGTTGATTTAACTAAACGTGGATGAGCAACTTGGGAGTAATGACCACAGTATGAAATGATTTAAGAGCCAACTTGAAAGGGGGGAAAATCCTTATGAAAAATGGAGCCCAAGATTTAATTGGGACAGATTTTAGGAAGGTGAGTGGTGGCCAGTGGAGGAGAAATTGGCACCCACAACTGTATAGGACAATTGGATGTTTCTAAAAGATGTTTCAAAGATACCAAATAACAATGTTGCATTAGAAGTGAAGGAAACTATTGGTAGTTTTAGTATGCCTTGGAGATAACTAAAGACGAGAATTGATTAGAATTGAAGATGGCTATTGTGGACTATAATAATCATGAAAAAACTGAAGATCTGAGGAAATAAAAGGTATGGGAGAAAAACACATGAAATGGAACATGCCCTGAAAGGAAAGGATTGTAAGTTTGTAGATGATAAAAAACTGTTGGGCATTTAACAAATACCGAGCATCAGTCTTTACTCCGGAGAAGGATTTTGGAAAAGAGGTGAATTTTGAAAAGGGAGAACGAGCTGAGCAATATTATAATGGATAAAATAATGTAGATGTTGGTTAGGCTGCTGGAATATTAAAAAATCAGCTAGATGGGATGCATCCTCGTGCGGAAAGAAATTGTCGAGATAGTATGTTTCAGGACTCTATTGATTGTGGATGTATGTCAGGAGACTGGAGGGTGGCCAAATTAAATTGACAACCTGAGGTAATGCTGATAATTTCGGGACACTTATCTTGATGTTTGTGGTTGGGATAATTTCAAAGTTTTCCATTAATGGTGAAATTACTATGTAGCTGGACAAAAAGAGAATCGCTGCTGGCACAGATTTCCAAAGAGATGGTCATACTTGACAAATCTTTTGAGTCCTTGGAGTGTAAGATCTGGTAAATGGTGGGAAATGCAGTGTATATTGGCTGGTTGGGCAAATGGCTTACTTCCATCTTGTAACTTATAACATATAAGGTGTGTTGAATAAAATGTATTAATTGATGTAATCAGCGATACTTAGAGTACATGCATTTTCAGGTAAATTCCATTAACACACACACTGTTCAACAGAATTAAAACAAGGCAAGCCTTTTTTGTACACAGGAGTTGGTGTTGAATTTATTGAAATATTTCATATTAATTATCCTGTCTCAAGTATGAATATAGCTTTGTTTAGAGAATTTTCAAAATTGTAGTCAGTTCTCCGAAGTGACGAGTGTTGAAATGCTTTTATTGTAAGTCCCTTTTAAATTGGAGTAGCATCTTTTATTTCTCTGAGTGGATGTTATGCAGTTTTTAACACTGTTCAGCCTGCTGTGCTGATGGTGCTGTAGTTTGACCCTCAACATCTCTGCTCAAGATGTAAATGTTACTCTTCCCGATATTTAACTATCTCTTGTTGGAAGTGCACACGAATTAATTAATGTTTTATAAGAATAGAATTGAACTCTGCTGTGATGCCATTCTATCTCCTCACCAATGATTTAATACTCTGCAGACACTTGCTGTCAATGTTCATAAATGAAAAAATACTACAATGGATAAGGGAACAGTTTTTCTGGAATGCGTGGAATTATATTGCCTTCAGGAAAGAAGACAGCCCAGTTAAATTACATTATACTTGTGCTAATCTTTTCATTGGGCTCAAAGCAACTCAGTCTCTCAGAGAGAGACTGAGACAAATGCGAAAGTATTAACAGACTGTTAATACTTTTGCATTTGTCTCAGTCTCTCTCTGAGAATATGAGTTCATGGGTAGAAAATGTTTGCTGGTTCACGATCTGCTCTAATAGTTCATAGTATTTTGGTAAATTGGCTGGATGAGTGAACGTTTAATGGTGCCCTGCTATAAGAACCGGCTGACAGAGCAAATTAATCTTTGTCTCCAGCTAAGGGTTACGCCTAAAAACTCAGCCATTAGTCAACATCTTGTAGGTTTGGGCCTTCATTTATCAGTTTGTTGCTGCTGCCGAAAAATTCCAGGCCCAAGAAGGCTTGCCTATTTTTGTGGAGCTGTGGGTGGAGTAACAAGAATGTAATCAGCTTGCTGGGAGGGAGTTACTTTGTGCAGCAAATTAAGTATTGACCAACTGAGCCATATATAGACATATCAGTTCTACCAGATACTTTCAGGTACGTGCCTGTCGATCTTGCCTGGGCTTTTCTGTTAATTTTTAATGGGAACCTGTAAGGTAGTTGTATAGTAAGTTTTTACATTGCTGTAAACTGATGAGCATTGTACTACAGAAATGTGCCTGTAGCTGGTAGTGAAAATTGTTAGATCTATATTTCTGGGGTAAAGAGAGTTTGCACTGGATGTTTAATCGGGACTAGATTTCTTGAGTAATATGGTGTGACATTCCTTTGTTTTAGTTGTGAAATACTGTCTTGTTCCTGCAGGTCTCTAGAGTGCAAAGTAAAGCAATCTGCTGGCAGCCTGTACTTCAGCAATCGAACCCTTCTCCCTGAGCTCATGCTTTGCGCTGTTAACTATTGCCGCTTTCTTGTGCTGCATGTATGTGTCTATCCCATGAGCTTGGTGGTTGTGAGAAGGGGTGATGAATGTTCTTTGAAGATTAATTTTGAATTCTAGTTATTTTAACCATTAAGCAATTGGTTTCCTAGCTGGTTTCATTTATATGTTGTAACGGTGAACTCATTTCCAAATTACTCTCTCAACTTTCCATGGACTGAAAAAGTAGCATCTTGTTTCCTTCTAGTATAAATAAATTAATAGAGGTAATGAAAATTTCATTCATGCCTTGGCAGTCTATTATCGTTTCTACATAGTTGATTGACATAGAATGGTGTGAGAGAGCTGAAGTTTATGTGCAACAAAACTGAATTGGTTTTGGTATTTTCATGTTGTTTTCAGCATTGTTTCCTGTTTTCTCTTTTTCAGTTTGTTTCTGAAGATGATGTGGTAAGGCCTTGTGGTAAGAAGTCATGACAGGTCTCAGGATGTAGGAAACAGTGAAGGAAGTGACGGCGTGCCTTACTTTGGAATCGCCTCTGGTGAGGATATTAAAAAGTGTCAGCTTATACTACAGAAACAAAGTGCATATTTCATGAACCCAACAATAAGTAAATTGAAAGTTCAAGCGAGAACAACATTGGAAATATAACACTGTGCATAAATCAACAGCAATTGTAAAAGTCTTTTGTGTTACATCAGTTTTGTGACAATAGATTCCCACATTTCCTGGGCATTCAAAATTAAAAGGGTTTAACCTGATTCCCAAGGTCCCTTCTGGTGCCTGTTCATTTGAAGGCTTGGTGCCTTTAAATTCTTTTGCACGGCAGCAACCGTGACCACACACTAACTTAAAGGGGACTTGAGTTGCTGCAGGGCCATGTACATTATTGGTCAGATATTTTCCACTCTTCCTATCCATTTTGCTTCTCTGTCATTTGCTGTGTCTCCTTTTTAAACTTCTGCTTTTCTACTTTTTTCATATGTTAACTGTGCCAGGAAAGGAGAGAAGAAATTGCTGCGATCCCCATTGAGGCCAATGGCATTTAAAATGAAATTTGAACTTCTAGTTAACAGCTGAAAAGGATGACACAGCAAGAATTCATGTTAAGATTTTTACTATAACAGATTACAAAAATTTGCAAAGCACTGTTTTTGTAAGCAACCTACATTTAAACTACAGAAAGGAATATTCTTTTATACTTAACAGATATAGCCCACTCCACAGAATTAGAGCCCTTGTAGCAAACAATCCACTGTCGCTTCCAGTTTCTAATGGGTGCACATTTTCCCATTTCACTTGGTATTAACAATGTCCAGATGCTTCTCTCAGCTTTTGGAGAGTTTCCCAAATCACTTCCAGCTGTAAAACCCACTCCAATGATACTTCTTCACGCCAACCCACTTGCCACACTCGGACAAATCTCCCAGATTCCTTAGATGGCTATGGAATCCACCTCTCCCGCCTTTGGCTTTGGTAGCTCACAAAGAACAACAGCCTCCTCTCTCTGCTGTTCCTCCCTCTCTTGGAACTGGCAAGTCTATTTACTGTCATTTGTTCCCAGGTCTGAGAATTTGGAATAGCTTCATGAACTCCTTTATTTTAATTTGAGTTTAAAGACACAGTTTAAGATGTAATCTTAACCTCATAATTGTAACAAAATGACTATCTTGGCTTATTCCAACCTGCTTAAGTAATACTATTGCTTAATTCAGAGATAAATTGGTGGTAATATTTTGGAGGGGTGAAGGGGCTTCCATACCAGATATGTGAAGCACAGCTACAAAGAGAGGGGTCAGTAATCTCCAATCCCCCCACCCCATGAATTCAATCGAAAGAATTTGTGCTTAAATTAGGTATTTTTGACAACCATGCATTGTTGTTCCAGTTAACATGCACTGTATTCAGGATTTTCAAATTTCTCAACCTTTCCTGGTTAGGTCTATGACCTAACTTCATTGCTTTGTGGAATTTGTTTCTTTTTTAATCACAGTAGTACTGACCTAATGTAAGTATTGAGGATATGTTATACATCAATCAATCTGGTTTCAACAGTTTGTTAACTTAATTAAATATTAACTTGTGAGAATATGAAATGCACATCAATCTGTTTAAAAAGAAAATTAATTAGGAATCCACTTTTCCTCCAGTAAAGTCACCACAGATATTTTGTTATGTGAAAGGCATTCTATAAATGTTGCTTTTTGAATGGTCACGGAACCACAGTTCCAAAAATCATATTTCCTTTAATGTTTATCACTTTTTTTCCCTCCTCTCCATCCTTGCCCTTTTCCATGATCTCTTACAAGGATAGCAGAATTTTGTTTGGTAGTATGGTGTGGCAGGGATTGGGGGAGAGGAAATTGGAAAGGTTGGAGATATCACGTGGTCTGCTAAGATTAGTAACGGTTGAGCTGCAACTTCTTATTCATTGTCAATCAAATGGTCTGTACAAGTTTTGATACTTGTACAGACCTTTACTTAGGTAGGAATGTTATTCTAATGAAAATTAGTATTAATGCATATTGTAATTTTATTTTTATATATATTATGTCATTCCTTCTAAATGTTCTGTCCATCAAGTTTTTAAACCAAATTACCACTATTTTCTGTTTACTGACTTTCAACTCTTTTCATCAGGTAAACTCTTATTCCCTTGTGCAAGTTGGTTTTGATATATTTATGACTCCAAAAGAGACATGAAGGTGTGATGTAAAAAGACCACATTTCAAGGTATGTAGCAATAGCAAGTATAAATGTACCTCAAACTTGGTAATTCTGTATTTGATAAACCTGTTCCTGATGTGTTTACTATTCACCCCAGTTTGGTATTATTTGCAAACTCAGTTTTAAATCTTTTCCCACTTCATTATAAACAGTATTGATCCCTGAGGCACCTCACAAGTTACATTGTTCCATGCCTCTTCAACTCCTTTGCTTTTAGATGCTTTTCAATCTGTTGTAGAAGTACTCCGCCCTTACCAAGCATTCTAACATTGTGGCCCAATCTCCTCTCCTGCACTATATCAAATGCTTTACTAAAATCTAAATAAAGGACATTCAAGCTATTTCTGTCCAGGTTATAGTGAAGCTAATGGCACTGGCTGTTACTATGGAGTAAATTTGACAGCAGTGGCTAGCATCTGTCCATCCGCAGTTGAATGCAGAGATTCCACAAACTTTGCTACACCGGTTCTTCACGGAGAGATTCGGCAGTCAAGCATATGAAAGGAGTGAAGCTGTGCCACTTGCCTACAAATGTGTCAGAAAAAGTTAGGGCATGTCCATTCAGGTACAAGTGAATTTTTAATGGTGTGATAAATTTTAATTACTGTCAAACAACCTTTCTAGTATTGAAAATATACTTGCACAAATATGGTGGCTCATTCCTTCAAATCTTAATTATTAATAGAGATTTCATAACAGTTATTATTTTAACTATTTGTCTCTTCAATTCCATCTTTTCCCCTCAATTTTGTGACTTTACATTGAATCAGTTATTCTGCATTGTAATCTTGATTTAGATTCTGCTTGTCTCAGTAAGGATATTTCTATGTGATTTATTGAAGAAATATGTGGTTGGCTTGATCGTACAACGTTCATATCTCTGTAGAGGTTACCACGCTGTATCAGATTCCCAATGACCATAAATTTCTGTACAAAAGTCTGGGCAGCTGTAGGTGTAATGAATAATGAGTGCCATTTGTTTTCTGCTGATCACAAATTCCAGGCCAACTTGTTTTATACTCCCCATCCCATCAGTTTTGACTGTCCCGATTAGGTTTTTTATAAGCTCCCTTACTTTAATTCTTGTAACTGCTGTTTTTGGTCCACTTCGGGTTTTTATATCTGAAGGAAGCAATTTTTTGCCTTTTGCCCTTTTTCTCTCGGGTATGTCTGTCTTAGTTATCACAGTGTTGAGTTTACCATTACCTTCCATCTTGAGTTAACAAATATGTATTCATGAAATTGTTCTACTGTACTTATCCCTTCTAAAATAATAATCTGATCTACTGCCCATAGCTTGCTTGTCATGCCATTGAATGTCAAAAAGGGGAAGAAATAGAATATGAGTGAACTAGCCAGGAATATAAAAACAGATTGCAAGAGCTTTTACAAGTGTATATATAAAGGAAGACAGTCACTAAAGCAAACATTGGTCCCTTAGAAGCAGAAACAGAAGAATTTATCATGAGGAATGAGGAATTGACAGAGCCATTGTTTTGTGACTGTCATCACAGTAGAAAGCACAAGTTACATGCCAGAAATAGAGGGTAACCTATAATAGGAGTGATAAAATTAAGGTAATTAATATCAGCAGGGAAAAAGTACTTGAGAAATTCAAGATACTAAAATCCGACTAATCTCTGGGACTTGATAGTCTACGTCCTAGGGTTTTAAAAGGGATGACCGCAGAGATAGCGAATGAGCTGGTTACGATTTTCTAAAATCCCCTAGATTCTGAATGGTCCCAGCAGGTTGAAAGCTGACGAATGTAACGCCACTATTCAAGAAATGAGGAACAGATACAAGGGGGATCCACAGGCCAGTTAGCCTGACATCAGGTGTTGGGACAGTGCTGGAATCCAATATTAAGGAAGTCTGAACAATGCAATTAGAAAAAGTTAGTACAATTAGAACAAATCAGCTAGTTTTATGAAAGGGAAATCCTGTTTGAAAATGTGTAAACTTTTGGAAAATAGTTTGTTGTGTTCCTTTTGTTGTCTAACGTAATATGGATGTTAAATTGAACCATATTTTACTTCCAACATGCACTGTCACTGTAACCTACTGCTCCAGCATTACCTGTTGTTACACAGCCACAAGTTCAGTGTTACTTCCTGTATTGTAGATTACTTAATCATTTGGGTCATGTGAGCAGTTCATTATCACACCCAGAAACACACATTTTTCAATTACACCTGTTGAGGTCCTGATTTATTCCTGATAAATTGAAACTGTAGAGGACAAATGATTATTTTTTCCTCATTTACACCTCTTGTTTGTCGTGTTTTGGGGTTTTTTATTGATCTAGTGGCTAGTTTCATTCCAGTCATTAGTTTCTTTACCTTAATGTTATTTAATTTGGTGCACAATGCTTCCATTACATTTGTACCCAATTCCAATCAGTCCAAGGGCTTTCTCAATACTAAACAAAAAGAGCCACCCTTCCTAATTTATTCTTTCTGTAAGTCCGTACACCTATAAAGTTAATACTAACCCTGTTGTTAGTTAGCTAAATCTCATGTCCATAATAACTGTATATATTTCATTAGTATAAAGTTTGATATCTCCCATTTTATTTTCGAGATTTGTGATTTGCACACAGAAAGCTGAGGGCTTTATTATCTCTTAATCTTGAGACTTCTATGTCTTTTTGTGCTATTATCTTTTTCTGTATCAAATCTACTGTACATTGTCACTAGGTATACACTTGTATAGTGCTTCAGTGTTTCTCATCTCTTCTGTAGCTCCTGTATTCCCTACACATTCTAGCTCAACATACCTTATTCTGGTCTTTCTTGCTCCAATCTCTACAAATCTGACCCCGATAAAGCCTTTAAAAGTTCTTCCCTTGCAAGTTTAAGTAATCCGAGACTGCTCAATTTTAACCCTTTAGTAAGAGGTTTGGCACCATTTTGTTTGAAGTGAAATCCACCCCTCCTGTATGGTTTCCCTGTTTCCCAGATATATTCCCAAGATCCAAGACATCGGAAATCTCCTTCCATGTGCCACCCTTCAAGCAACATAGTTCACGTGTCTCAACTGGAAAATGAGATGGAAGCAGCTAGAACTGGATACAATCTGAGATTACTGTTTTGGAAATCTTGAACCTCAATCTAGTCCAGCTGTTGAAAATGGCGGTGTAATTTCCAGTGTAAGCCCAATGGCCTATGTTCCCTACAGCTGCAATTGGGAGGCAACGTAACATGAGACTCCTAGTCACAACTACTGAAAACACACACCTTTTATTATTGAGAACTTCATGATAGCCATCTCACTATTGGTGACCATGAAACCATCATCGATTTTTATAACATCCCGCTGGTTCACTAATATCCTTTTAGGAAAGGAAATCTGCTATCCTTGCTTAGTCTGGCAATATGCTTGACTCTCAACTGCTCTGAAAAGACTTAGCAAGCCACTTAGTTCAACAGCACTTAAGGAAGGGCAACAAATGCCAATGATGCCCACATCGCATGAAAGAATAAATGATAATCAATTTCCTCCTTCCTACCTATAGCCCTTTTCTCCTTGGTGTCAGCTTTATCTCCTTTCCCTTTGGGGGCAGTGAGCCATTTCCTCACCTTGCTTCATTATCAAACACTGACTCTCAGTTTGTATAATGCACGTTTTAGTATGTATGTATGTACTCTGTATGTAAACCTCGCAATGTTATGTTTGAGAATTGCAGTCCACTAACACTTCACACCCTTACAGACCCAGGGTGGTTCATTTGTTTTGCATTTAGCACACGTGCTGTCCATGTGACTATGATATCTTCCTATTCTGGTCCCATCTGAATATAACTAAATTACATCTTATCAGGCAGGTCCAGGCAGTGTCCATGCTTCCTTTCAGCATCAATCTCCTCAAGAACCAAAATACTTGTAATCTAACAAGTTCAATTCTTTCTGCTGACTCTGTGGTGTTTTATATGCTTGTTGGAACTGAGCATTTGTTTCCCCTGTGTCAGTCAGCATTGTTGTGCGATCACCAATTAACATTTAGCTGCTTGTGTTTGGACTAACATCCAGCAACCACTTACACAATTCTGCAGCTGTAACTAACAGCTAAGAAATGTAAAATGGGGAATGCATTTTTACGCAAGGTACTTATTTTAGACTTGTCACTGAATTCCCTTAAGAACAAGAAAAACTCTTTTGCCAAGAGACATCAACCATGGTGCCTTGTGTGAGATGGAAGGTGGGAATGAAGAATGCTATTTTTCAGTCTCCTTACAGGATCATATGAGAATTTGGGGTTGGGGATATGCTGTTGAAATTGAGAGGGGTATGTTTCAGTGGAGAATGTGAGGGAGGTCACATTAAAGGTTTTATGATGTATTATCTTTCTATTTGACCTATTATCTCAGTAGAGTGGCTGTCCTCTTGGGGGCCAGTTGTCTCCAAAGTTAAGGAAAGATGTAGCATCCACTGTTTACTCAACCAGACTCTAATGAATTCAATATGCTCGGAAAGGTTGAGGTAGGTCTGTGGCAGCAATACCACAATGACTTCCTGCTTAAGTGAAGATAAATTTTCTTTCTGACGATGTAAACTGTTGACATTTGGGAGATAAATTTGATTTCACTCGAATAAAGAGGTTGGCTTGCTGTTTAAAAATAAAAGTCGCCCATTTAAGACCGAGATCGGGAAAACCATTTTCTCTGGGGGGGCGGTTGAGAGACTTTGGAATTCTCTTCCTCAAAAGGTGGTTGAGGCACAGTCTTTGAATATCTTTAAAGCAGAAGTAAATAGATCCTGGATAAGCAAAATGGTGAAAGATTAACCAGGGTAGGCAAGAATATGAAGTTGAGGTTAAAGTTAGATTAGCCACGATCTTATTGAATAGCGAAGCAGGATCGAGTGGCCTACTCCTGCATTCAATGCCTGTGTACATAGGGTTGTAATTGTGCTTGGTGCTGATGCTTGCTAAGGGTGATGACCACTGATTAAGGTATGCCAAGGTTACTTGTAGAGAGCCATAGAAGCATACGGCACAGGAGGTGGCATCAGGGGATATATTCCGTGTAAATTGCACAGTGGTGCTGCAACTGGGAAATTCTCTGTGTACAAGTCACTTCCTTTAAGTTTTTAAAAAAAAGTCACACAATTACATCAGCTGTGCACTCCAAAATAAAACTTAGGGGAATGTTGCCCATGGGCTCTTATATCTCAAACTTTTTCACAAATTAGCATTGTATGTTAAACTGATGTACCTTCTATCCCATCAAGGCAAGCTCAAATACTTTTTGGTAAGTACTGATCGTAGTATGTAAGATTTAGCATAATATCTCTCCCTTAGTCTTTCTAGAAATAAAAATCAGAATTCTTTAGTTATACTGTGACCATTTTGATCTTTGTTTGCAGGTTGGCCATTATGCACCTTAAGCCATACCCAAAGCTTCAAAAGAAAGATGCATCTCTTGAATCAAGCCAAGAGGCACTTGGAGAGCTTTGCTCCAGCCAGCATGCAACTGTAAGAGTTGAAAGATGCCAATCCACCTACAATAATCAGTCATGCTGTAAAGCCATCACAGTTAGTACAGTGGCATCTCACATCAGCTTATGGTGTCCAAGGCCTTTTGGTTTCATTTCTCAAAATAAAATGTGCAATATGAGGAATCCAACTGATAATCTTGCCTTTAAGGGAAGAAAGAAACATGTGTCTGAAAATATTCTGCCTCCTTCTATTCATCAGGAAGAAGGGGAGGCACCACTGGATATCTGGGCAGTCATAAAACCTGGTAACACAAAGGAGAAAATAGCCTTCTTTGCAGCACATCAGTGCAATAATAGGACTGGTTCCATGAAAATAAAAAGCAGCTGGGATACTGAAGTCACAACTGCTAAACGCAGAAAGAAATCTGCTGATCTAGAGAGAGTAAAAATTCAACCAATGAGAATAAAAGATAATGTGAAGGATGTTGACAGAAGGTGTTTACATGCTGATCCCCCAACAACCAGTAACAGTGAGGAGAATTCATCTGTCAATAATGAGAAACAAAATGGTGATGGACTATGTCATAGTAGCTCCCTTTCTGTGGCAGAAATGGTGGCTTTTCTAGAACAAAGGGCAAATTCACTGCTCCCAGACTGTAGCAAAACATTTACAAATGCCAGTGCTAACATACCAGGTATTGTGCATTCAAAGGGAGGGTCCCCATCACCAGAAGCCATTTCTGCTACAGGACCCGAGTTTGGTTTAAGCCACAAAAAGTCCACTGAAAACAAACTACAGGGTGAGTATGTCCGTGTTATAGAAGTTATAGCAAAGCTTGAATCAGAGTGCTTGAAGAATCAGCATGACAGAAACGGAGAGAGTTTGTCCAGGAATAATAGTTTTCGGAGAGGGGTGGGGAGGGTTTTGCTGACTAGTCCGCACCAATCGGAGCAAAGCACCAAGAGTGTGGAGGGCATTGCAACATCCATGGGGGTATCCAAAACAGCTGATAATATTGGGGACAATGGACAGTACAGCCATATAAGCACAAGCTGTACTAAACCATGCACTGAATCACAGGAGGATGCTACATGTGATCCATCTCTAGCTATTAACCTTTCAGGTAATGAGTCTTCATTAACCTGCAAAGCAGCAACATCATTGCCAAACAGTACCAGAGAAGTTTTCAGCAGTGATGTTGGGATGCCGGTGGAGTCCTGTATTACCCCATCTCTATGTTGGGAAACGGACAATAAGTTTGTATCAAACTTTAATTTACCAGGGAATGGTAAGCGCGAGTATGCAAATAATTTTACTGTTGATAAGGAGCTGGTGTCGTGTATGGTGGATGGGAATCTGGTTAGTAGAGTGAATGGAGCAACAGAATGTACACCAGTAACTAGATCTAATCGGGAAGACTCTAATCCTTGTGAGGAACCACTTCCTGGAGAATTATTTTTCACACTTGAACAGTCCCATATGGAAAACTTGGATTCAAATGAAAATACTACTGAGGAACTCCAGGATGTTGCACAATTCAAGGATGACTTAGTGACTGCTAAAAGCAAAACATTTGACAGAAGTTGCTTAGAAGCAAATCAGGACAATTCTCTTCTATCTTTCAAAACCACATGCCCTTCATTAACTGAGCTCTTTCCTCTAAGGAGACAAGTATCTCATGAATTCCTAGAAACACGCTTCAAAATTCAACAGCTTCTTGAGCCTCGGCAGTACATGGCCTTTTTACCACACCACATTATGGTGAAGATTTTCATGTTCCTCCCTACCAAAACCCTGGCAGCTCTGAAATGCACGTGCCATTATTTCAAGTTCATTATAGAAAACTATGACATTAGAGCAACAGATTCACGCTGGGTTTGTGACCCACGATACAAAGATGATCCATGCAAGCAGTGCAAAAAGCATTACTCAAAAGGGGATGTGTCACCATGTCGATGGCACTCGAAACCTTATTACAAAGTTTTACCCTATGGGCGCTCATACTGGATGTGCTGTTGGCAGACGGAAAAAGATTCACTGGGCTGTAAAATTGGGCTTCATGATAATAACTGGGTGCAGTCTTCTAATCGCATCCAACAAATATGTGAAAAAGCAAAGAAGAATGGAGAAGGAATGTAACTTTTTAAAGAAAACACATGGTGGATTTGGTTTCGCCTGACTAGAGATTTAAGGAAAGTCCTGATGGATGGTCTGCTTCCTGTAGAAATTGGAATATTTTGTCAGTCCTGCACTGTTTACATTGTACAGTATGATCATATTGGCTTATATGAATCTGCATGTACAGAACTGCAGCAGCTGTTAACTGTGCGAAAAGTGCAGTATTTGCTCTATCATGTGTTTGATCAATGATAGTATTGTACTGTTAATGTAGCTGGCACAGCAACAAACCACTACAATGCAGCTATGTCAATGTTGCAGTTAATCTGTTTTAAATTTTGGTCTTTCTTTTGAATAGTTTGTATATTCTACCTAAAATTACATTTAAGTGAAAATGCAAAACATTGGCGTGGGAATGAACTCAACACATCTTAACAAAATTGGTCACCTAAGACATAGTTAGAATTATGATAGTCAAGTGTTGCTATATGACGTTGGGGCAAATACATGGAAAAAATGTTATTTTGGCATTGCAAAATTACAGGTTATGCAAGATTTAAAATGGCTTGTTTTTTTTTTGTCAGTAATATTGCTTGGATCTTCCGTTCTAATTTCCGTATGAGTGCTTTCAATTGACGAGTTGCAGTGATTTCTGGGAGCCTTTTTCTGGTCTTAAAAGGAAATTAAGTGGAAGTTTTTTTTTTTGCTTTGTTTTTGCAAACCTTATTCGGATAATTATAAAATGTAAAGCTGTTCACCAAGTGCTTTCAACAGGTAAAGATACCCTGGACAGTGCAAAATATGATTTTTTTTCTCGCCTACTTGATATAGAGTCATGCATCCTTTGGTTTCTGAAAGCACTCTGTACATATTTTGCTATTTAGTCAATAAATGAACACATCTCTTTTAAACTAAGTTAAGGTTGGAACTGTTGATGCCGCAAGTGGAGAGTTATATAAACCCTTGTATAAAGCAGTCATTTTAGTGAAGTAGGTGTTTTAGTAAGATTAACCAGTTACTGTGTTGAAATAAGATATAACTCAACTTTATATCAAAAACAAAATTCATTTTGCCATGTTCTGATCTAACTGATATCAGTTTGTCATATTTAAAATCTTGTTTATTGATGAGCAATAAAAAATCTATTTTTAAACACAACTTTCTACAAAATTAAAGCCATAAATTTCATTTTGGCATCATAGTGTGGGGAAAAATATAAACCTCATCCTCAAAATATATGAAAAAGAGGTCATGTTTAAATCTAAGCAACATATTAAATTGCCATGATTTAATAATAACCACTTCAGCCCCAATGCCCCTGTGGTTTTATATTTTGAGTTTCAGTCGAAAGCTCTATTCCAGCTTGACTTTAAAATTATTCATTTTTAATTTTCCTCCTCCTTCCTCTTTCCTTATCTCAGAAAAATGGAAAGCAATATAAAAGCATCCTCTCATCTCTTCGACACAGTGTGAATCAGAGGTGGACATTTTTACTTGTGTCGGTGAGTGAGTGTATGTGTGTACATATATATATTTTTTAAAATCTGGCTTCTGAGGTTTCTCGAGAAAGAAACAACTAACAAAATTCATCTCAGTTCATACCCCCTGTGTGAGTAGTTGTTTAGTTTCTCAACCCTGGAGATCAATGTTATTTTTAATATTGTACTTTTCTCCTACATCAGAAATGTTCAGCATTGTGAAACAGTGGTGAACGTAAGGCTGGGACAGGGAATGTTGAAAACATTCAGCAAGTTAGGCTGCATTTGTGGAGAGAGGAAGTTAGGGTTCAAATGAAAGGTCATCAACCTGAAAAATGAACCCCCTCCCTTTCTCCATGGATGCTGCCTCACTTGCTGAGTGTTCACAGCACTTTGTTCATTTTTTTTCAGATTTCCAGCAACTGCAGTATTTTGTTTAGAGCTCAGATATTGTGCCTACTTACCCCATTTCAAGAATACCACCTCTTTTCAAAGATCACTGTCTCTAACACTCCCAAAACTAGGTTGTCAGAGTACTGATGGATGTGTTTATTTTTCTAAATAAATCTTTTAAAGCACTTTTACTGCCTTTGTGAGCTTGGGATACATGATTTGATTGCATATTTAAACTTGTGTTCCCAATTGTAGTCAGAACTAGGATTTATTTTTTACATTGGTGCTGTCCTGTAAATGTGCATTACTTTGAATTTTATAAAGGTAGAAAAGTATTCCCAAATGCAATAAATCTGACACAAGTTTTTATTTAGTTTTTGATTACCAATGCACTTAACATTTTCAGATGGTGCCTAAAAATGTTTGCCTGTTTGTTTGCTACTGACTCCTCAATTCTGCATAACCTGTAACTCTTTGCTTTCAGAATGTATTTTGCCCCAACCAAACTTTTTTGCTGCTTGCTCCAGAAAGACTTTCACTTGAGTGCTCAACGTTGCAAGCATCTCTATTTACATTTCAGCAGTTAAGATACACAATTGTTCACTGCTGTTTCTGTGGGTCATGTACATTAACTTGCAATTTTCTATAAGCTTTAAACAAGTTGTAACATGAATAAAATGGGACATTAATAAAAAAAAAGTACTGGTTGTAAATGTTTGGTACCTAATATAGAAATTTGTTTATAAGCCCATTTCTGGATTAGAACTTTTAAGATAGTCTTTACTGTAAACGTTAATCAATATTATGTTGGAAGCTGTATCAGACTCCAAGTATTTCAGTTGTTAATAAAGCCAAATTTGGGTTGATGACAATTTAATCAACTTTTCACCATAGAAGTGACTTGATTTTGGTTTTTGGCTATAGTTTTTGTATAGAAGCCTCATTGTCCAGAATTAGCTTTTGGGCAATAATTATGAGCCACCTGCCACGTGTTTTATCATCCTTCTATCTGTTTGTGTGTGTGTGTGTGTGTGTTGGTGTTTATATGTCCTCCACCGATATTGTTGCCTTTTTGTGTTTTTAAGGTGAAAATGTTCTCTGAATTATGTGAAGTACTTAATGACGGTCGAGTGGCTCTCAATGTTGAGTTGGTGGATAACTGCACCACTTAATGTGGCATTAAATCATATGGACCAGTAAGATCCCGGATTTGTGCTGTTAATTCTGTGCTTGGGGGTGGGTGGAGGGGGAGGGTGAGAAACGGTACCGCAGTTCACTTTAAATCTGTAAGGTGGAGTGGGTTGGTAGGAGAAAAATGCATGTGTTTAGCTGTTAAGTAAAAACCATCCTATGGTAAAATGGTCAATCTTAAATGGAAGAATGGCTGGTATGTGGTAGCAGAGGCCTGTGGAACAGTGACCCAATATGATTTGGTCCCTTTTGGGAAGGGCTGGAGCAAATGCATTACCCATTGTGCAATGCGTTTATTTACTTGGCAATTACTACTGACTGGGTACACACAAATATCATTTTCTGCTTCAGTTTTACAATACATACCCTTTAGTGAATAATTAGATTTGATATTCTTATCACCATGCATATTTTCTCAGTTAAATGCTTTTTGCCATTGTCTTTCCAGTCTGATCAGTTGCAATTACTATTCTCCAATATTTGTACCTGCATTGAATCTGGGATTCTACTGCATAATTCAAAGCATTGCCCAGAAAAGTTTACATTTGGAAAACTGAGTAGGTTTCTCAATGGCTTCTGAAATATAGCCAAAAACCAATTGGAGTCTTGCCATCAAGGGTTTGGAGGAAAAAAGGGAAATTACTAGAGCCTCTAATTAGATGGAGTAACTGAACACTGTGAAAGTTTTCACTGATCTGGGAAAGCCACCATGGATTTGTAAAAGGTAGGTGAATCTTTTTGAAAAGATGACTGAAGTAGTGGACAAGGAGTGTTTACCTATATGGAGTTCCAGAAGGCTTTTGATAACATCCCTCATAATTAACTATCAGCAAAAGTCATGGAATTGAAGGAAGATTATTGACCTGGTTAGCAAATTGGCTTAACAGGAGGAGACTGAGTGCAAGGATAATGGGCAGATGCTCCAATTGGCAGAATGTGATTAATGGTATTGCATGTGGATGTATTAGGGCCTTAACTGTTTGCTATCTTTATTAATGACATGGAAACATAGGAGCAGGAGTAGGCCATTTGGCCCTTTTGAGCCTGCTCCACCATTCAATCTGATCATGGCTGATCCTTTATCTCAATGCCATAATCCTACGCTCTTCCCATCCTTCATGACACTTTGAGTCTAGAAATCTATCTAGTTCCTCAAATATATTGGCTTCCACAGGTTTACCACTGAGTGAAGATGTTTCTCCTCCTCTCAGTCCTAAATGGCCTTCCCTGTATCCTCAGACTGAGACCTCTTGTAGGACCCCCCTGCCCCCAGCCAGAGGAAACAGTATCCAGTCTGTCCAGTCTTGTCAGAATTTTAATGTGTTTCAATTAGATCCCCTCATTCATTCATTTAAATGCCAGGTACAGTTAACCCATTCTCTCCTCCTATAACAGCCCTGACATCCCAGGAATCAGTCTGGTAAACTTTCGATGCAGTCCCCTATGGTATACATCCTTAGATGAGGAGATCAAAACCACACACAACATTCCAGATGTGGCCTCACCAAGGCCCTGTACAACTGCAGTAAGACATCCTTGCTCCTGCACTCAAATCCTCTTTGGCTCAAAGGGCCAAACGACCTACTCCTGCTCCTATGTTTCCATGTCATTAATAAAGATAGCAAACAGTTAAGGTCCTAATACATCCACGTGCAATACCATTAATCACATTCTGCCAATTGGAGTATCTACCCATTATCCTTGCACTCAGTCTCCTCCTGTTGAGCCAATTTGCTATCCAGGTCAATAATCTTCCCTTAATTCCATGACTTTCAACTTTTGCTGATAGTTAATTATGAGGGATGTTATCAAAAGCCCTCTGGAACTCCATATAGGTAAACACTCCTTGAAGGCCAACATATCATTTGTCTTCCTAACTGCTTGCTGTACCTGCATGCTTGCTTTCAGTGACTGGTATACTAGCACAGCCAGATTCCTTTGTACATCAACATTTCCCAATCTCACCACTTAAGTAATAGTCTGCTACTCTGTTTCTCTGTCTGAAGTGTATAACTTCACATTTATCCATGTAATACTGCATCTGCCATGTATTTGCTCACTCAACTTGTCTAAATCACCTTGAAACCTCTTAACATCCTGGTCACCACTCTCGTTGCCATCAAGTTTTGTCATCAACAAACTTGGAAATATTACATTTGGTTTCCTGATCCAAATCATTGATGTGAATAAGGGCCCACGCACTCATCCTTGTGGACCCCACTAGTCACCACCTGCTGCTTTGAAAAAGACATTTATTTCCATTCTCGGTTTCCTATCTGCTAAACAATGCTCAATCTATGCCAACATATTATCCCCAATCCTGTGCGCTTTAATTTTGCATACTAACCCCCGATGTGGGACTTCATCAAAAGCTTTCTGAAAATCCAAATGCACCACATCCACTGGTTCTCCCATACCTACTCCACTAGTTACACTCTGATAAAGCTCCAGTAAGTTTGTCGAACATTATTTCCCTTTCATAAATCCATGTTGACTCTGTCTAATCCTGTTATTTTTTAAGTGTCCTGTTATCATATCCTTTATGATAGACGCTAGTACTTTCCTGCTACTGACTTTAGGCTCACTGGTTTATAATTACCTGTTTTCTCCCTCCCACCTTGTTTAAATAATGGGGTTACATTTGCCAGCCTCCAATCTGCTGATACGTCCAGAATCCATAGAATTTTAGAAGATGACAACTAACAATTTTCATGGCCGCCTCCTTCAGAAGCCTGGGACGTAGATGTATCAAGCCCTGGGGATTTATCGGCTTTCAGTCGCTTTAATTTCTCCAGCACTCTTTTTAATAATACTCATTTCTTTCAATTCCTCCTCTTTCAGTTTTTATGTTACTTCAAGTTTAAGTTTACTAGTACTCAATCTCTTGATCCTGCTTTGCTGAAGCAGCCTTGTGTTGCTCTGCTTTGGATCTAATACCATAATTTCTTTTGTAAGCCATAGTTGGGCTGCTTTTCTTGTTGTATTTTTGCACCAGAAAGGAATGTACAATTGTTGCAACGCATACGTTAGTTCCTTAAATATAAACCATTGCCCATCCACCGTCATGCCTTTTAATGAAGTTCCCCAATCTATCTTAGCCAACTCATACCTTTGTTTAGATTTAGAACTCTAGCTTCAAATCGGACTCCTTCACTTTCCACTCTAACAAATTCTATCATGTTATGACCACTCACAACAAGATTATTAATTAACCCCTTCTCATTGTGTAATACCAAATCCTAGGATCACATGTTCCCTGGTTGGTTCCTCGACATACTGGTCTGGAAAAAAAAATCTTGTGCAGACTCCAGCCATCAGCCACAATATTGTTGCTAATTTGGTTTGCCCAATCTATATGTAGATTAAAGTCTTGGATGATGGGATAGAGAGCCACATGTCCAAGTTGCTGATGACAAAAGGGTTACTTTATAAGGATTATAAATGGAAGTGCAAAATCACAGATGATAATAGATTAAATGAACAGAATAAATGGTGTAAGATCATTTACTTTGGTCCTAAAAAGATACTTTTTAAATGATAAGTTACAAACAAGAGGTCCAGAACAGGTACAGAAAATCAAACATGCTAATGAAATGGCCTTTGTACCCAATGGACAACAACTATAGAAGGTCTTGGTTAGATCACACTTAGAATTGCTCACTGTATTCCAAGTGCCACACATAAGGAAGGATATATTGGCCTGGGAGGAGTGTAGTGTAGATTTACCTGGACGCCAAAGTTTAAATGAAGAGGAGAGATTATAAAGACGTGTGTTATATTTCCTGGAATTTAAGAGGCTAGTGGGTGATTTGATTGAACGTTTCAAGATATTGAAGGGAAAGTGATTGGGTAAATGGGGAGAAAGTTAAGTGGGGAATTAATCTAAAAAATAGAACCAGGTTTTTCAGGAGAAACGCTTCTAAACACAAGATGGTAGAAGTTTGGAACTCTTCTGCAACATCTGATGCTAGGACGAAGTAGAAAGGGTTGAGAGCTTAACCTGTCCTGGTCCTCCCATGCTGACACTATAGTTAAGAAAGCCCACCAACGCCTCTACTTTCTCAGAAGACTAAGGAGATTTGGCATGTCAGCTACAACTCTCTCCAACTTTTCCAGATGCACTGTAGGAAGCATTCTTTCTGGTTGTATCACAGCTTGGTATGGCTCCTGCTCTGCCCAAGACCGCAAGGAACTACAAAAGGTTGTGAATGTAGCCCAGTCCATCACGCAAACCAGCCTCCCATCCATTGACTCTGTCTACACTTCCCGCTGCCTCGGCAAAGCAGCTAGCATAATTAAGGACCCCACGCACCCCGGACATTCTCTCTTCCACCTCCTTCCGTCGGGAAAAAGATACAAAAGTCTGAGGTCACGTACCAACTGACTCAAGAACAGCTTCTTCCTTGCTGCTGTCAGACTTTTGAATGGACTTATCTTGTATTAAGTTGATCTTTCTCTACACCCTAGCTATGACTGTAACACTACATTCTGCACTCTTGTTTCCTTCTCTATGAACGGTATGTTTAGTCTGTATAGCGCGCAAGAAACAATACTTTTCACTATGTTAATACATGTGACAATAATAAATTTAAAATCAAAGGTTATTGAATTTAAGGCCTGGGTTTAGAAAAAGACAGGTGTGTAAAGTTAAGTTGGAGAGCAGCTCCAACTGAATCGTGCAACAGGCTTGAAGAGCTAAATGGCCGCCTCCTGTTCCTATAATTAAATCAGAGCAAGAGAAGACTGTGCCACTGAAGGTCAGAGGCAGCAGGTAGGCATTAGAGTTAAAGGGGAGGTGAAGGAGCTAGCTGATCATTAAGATTAGAACAGCTTTATAAGGTTGGGAGTGGGTGTGATGGGGAATGACCTTTGGGGGAAATAGTTCAGTTTTTAAGTTAAACATTGAATTATTGTATTCTCATGAGCTAAAATCGGCCAAGACATCAGCAAATTTACAGAGAGCCAGGTAGAGTGGAAGACTTGGACCCCTATTGCAGTGGTTCTCAAACCGGGGTCTGTCGAGACTTTCTCGAGGACCATGAAATAATGTGAAAGTACTTGCTCAGCAGAGTTGGCCCAATAGGTGGGCGACCTCCCTAGGCGCCACTATCAGGACTTGAAACTCATCTTGTTACATGTAACTCGGGGCTCTTTGCATAAGAGGCTGCCTTTTTTGATTGAAAACCCGTATGGAGTAATACAGCAAATGTTAACTGAGTGTGCAACCTTTTTCATTGTTTTTGTTTACAGTATGATTAAATTGTGCATTATGGTTTAATACTGCGCTAAATTAAAATGTCCTACCCTTCACACGAAGCTGTTCTCATGCTGGCCAGCAAGTCTGATCACATCTTTAGGAACTTGAGCACACTCTGATATGCAAAATGGCTAAAACTTTATATTTAACAGAGCCTTTCGCATCCTTGGGAGCTCCCAAAACACTTCAGTTATTGACGTCTAGTCACTGTTGCTTCGCAAGCAAATGCAGCAGCCAATTTGCGCACGGCAAGATCCCACGAACAGCAACGAGGTAAGCCATCTAAATGTGTAGGTTGGTGCCCTGACGTGTACACCATCTTGGTTGTCCTCTATTCCCCCACACCCGACACTTTGGAAGGTTCCCTGGATATCACAAGTTGTTTTTAGCTCGTCTTTGCAGTTTCCAGTGAGTTTTTGGAGATAATTACAAGTTTTAGCTCCTTTAAGTATTTAGTTATTACCTGTATCACTTCTAGTTGATTTCTGGTGTGCAAGCTTTACTGACTACTAAAACTGCAGGACATTAAGGTTCTCTAAGTGCTTTTGGCAAATTTTTAGATGTCCCTTCCCGGGGGAGGTTCGTCCTCAGGTCTTCAGCAAGGGATCCTGAGATTCTTGGGTGAGTTTCTATCGCTCTAGCTAATTTAACTAATTCCCCAAAAGAAAAGTGAGAGCCCGGTTAGGATGCTCCCCACCCCCACTCAACCATAGCTTTGACAACCAGTCACATTGTGAGGAAGTGATATCATGTGATTAGTGGATCTCCGGTGCATTCTTTCATCCCAGCAACTGCCAAAGATATTTGGGCAATTAAAAAATTTGCACGGTATATTGTTCAAACCTAGCTGTATAAATCAATGTATTCAGCAGTAACTGCAACAGAAGCTTATCTGCAGTCTGCTTTTTACTTTGGGGTTATAACCATTTTACTTACTGCCCTTCCCAAAACTCCCCCCGAGTTTCTCTTTTCCTCCTGCACTTTTTACTGAGGGGCGACTCGTTCTGCCATTTCAATCTCCATCTCAAGTCTCCTTTCCCTCCTCCGAATTCGTACCCTCCTGCTTCTTACCACCCCGACTTCCTTCTGTGTCTGCTCCTGAGGAGAAAAAAATCTTCAATTTCCTTACACTCAAACTCCCAATTGCCTCGGCTTTCACCTTCCATAAACAATAGTATTGCAGTTGATATTTAGAACAAAGAACAATACAGCACAGGAACAGGCCCTTCGGCCCTCCAAGCCCACGCCGCTCCCTGGTCCAAACTAGACCATTCTTTTGTATCCCTCCATTCCCACTCCGTTCATGTGGCTATCTAGATAAGTCTTAAACATTCCCAGTGTGTCTGCCTCCACCACCTTGCCCGGCAGCGCATTCCAGGCCCCCACCACCCTCTGTAAAATACGTCCTTCTGATATCCGTGTTAAACCTCCCCCACCCCCCCAGCCCTCACCTTGAACCTATGGCCCCTCGTGAATGTCACCACCGATCTGAGAAAAAGCTTCCCACCGTTCACCCTATCTATGCCTTTCATAATTTTATACACCTCTATTAAGTCACCCCTCATCCTCCGTCTTTCCAGTGAGAACAACCCCAGTTTACCCAATCTCTCCTCATAACTAAGCCCTTCCATACCAGGCAACATCCTGGTAAACATCCTCTGCACTCTCTAAAGCCTCCACGTCTTTCTGGTAGTGTGGCAACCAGAACTGGGCGCAGTATTCCAAATGCGGTCGAACCAACGTTCTATACAACTGCAACATCAGACCCCAACTTTTATACTCTATTCCCCGTCCTATAAAGGCAAGCATGCCATATGCCTTATTCACTACCTTCTCCACCTGTGATGTCACCTTCAAGGATCTGTGGACTTGCACACCCAGGTCCCTCTGCGTATCTACACCCTTTATGGTTCTGCCATTTATCGTATAGCTCCCCCCTACGTTAGTTCTACCAAAATGCATCACTTCACATTTATCTGGATTGAACTCCATCTGCCATTTCTTTGCCCAAATTTCCAGCCTATCTATATCCTTCTGTAGCCTCTGACAATGTTCCTCACTATCTGCAAGTCCAGCCATTTTCGTGTCGTCCGCAAACTTACTGATCACCCCAGTTACACCACCTTCCAGATCGTTTATATAAATCACAAACAGCAGAGGTCCCAATACAGAGCCCTGCGGAACACCACTAGTCACAGGCATCCAGCCGGAAAAAGACCCTTCCACTACCACCCTCTGTCTTCTGTGACCAAGCCAGTTCTCCACCCATCTAGCCACCTTTATCCCATGAGATCCAACCTTTTGCACCAACCTACCATGAGGGACTTTGTCAAACGCTTTACTAAAGTCCATATAGACGACATCCACGGCCCTTCCCTCGTCAACCATTCTAGTCACTTCTTCAAAAAACTCCTCCAGGTTAGTGAGGCAGGACCTCCCTCTCACAAAACCATGCTATCGTTAATGAGTTTATTCCTTTCTGCAATGAAACCTTCATCCACTTCCAATTGTAGCAATTGTTCCATCTTTGCGCCCTCAAGTTCAAGAGGTGCAGCATGACTGACCCAAAAAGGGTTAATTTGGCTTTTTTACATTCTTTCACGGGATGTGGGCGTCACAGGCTAGGCCAGCATTTATTGCCCATCCCTAATTGCCCTGGAGAAGGTGGTGGAGCACTCATCTTGAACCACTGTAGTCCATATAGTATAAATGGATTCAGGAGTTCCAGGATTTTACTCTGGAAAAGTGAAGGAATGGCAATATAGTTCCAGATCAGGATCGTATGTGACTGGGAGGTGAACTTGTAGATTATGGTGTTCCTATGCTTCTGCTGCCATTGTCCTCGGTGGTAAAGGCCATGGGTCAGGAAGGTGCAGTTGAAGGAGTTTTGGTGAGTTGCTGCAATGCATCTTGCAGATGGTGCACACCGCTGTGTCAGTGGTGGCGGGGGGGGGCAGAAATGTTTAAGGTGGTGGATGGAATGCCAATCAGGTGTGCTGCTTTTGCCCTGGATGGAGTCAATCTTGTGGTGTTGTACCTGCACTCATCTAGGTGGATAGGCTTTGGGGAGTCAGGAAGTGAGTTATTCCTCTCAGAATTGACAACCTCCAACCTATTCTTGTAAGCCTTAGTATTTTTATGGCTGATCCAGTTAGTTACTGGTCAATGGGAACCCCCATGATGTTGGTTATGAGGGATTCAGCGATATTAATGCCATTGAATGGGTGGCACGGTAGTACAGTGGTTAGGGGCGGCACGGTAGCACAGTGGTTAGCACTGCTGCTTCACAGCTCCAGGGACCTGGGTTCGATTCCCGGCTTAGGTCACTGTCTGTGCGGAGTTTGCACATTCTCCTCGTGTCTGCGTGGGTTTCCTCCGGGTGCTCCAGTTTCCTCCCACAGTCCAAAGATGTGCGGGTTAGGTTGATTGGCCGTGATTAAATTGCCCCTTAGTGTCCTGAGATGTGTAGGTTAGACGGATTAGTGGGTAAAATATGTAGGGATATGGGGGTAGGGCCTGGGTGGGATTGTGGTCGGTGCAGACTCGATGGGCCGAATGGCCTCTTTCTGTACTGTAGGGTTTCTATGAATGTTATCAGCTGCCATCAGTCATAGAGGTTTACAGCATGGAAACAGGCCCTTTGTCCCAACTTGAACATGCTGCCCCCTTTTTTTAAGCTAGTCCCAATTGCCTGCGTTTGGCCCATTTCCCTCTATGCCCATCTTATCCATGTAACCGTCTAAACGCATTATAGAATGCTTTATCAGATTTGGCTGGACCACATCAAGCACGTCTAGGTCCTCGTTCATCTGCCAAAATCACCCTCCAGAAATATGGAGAGCAAAAATAATCCCCAATTTATTTCATCCACTTGCCAGTTCCCTCCACCTTCACACAATAATGAATGCAGGAAGCTCATGGGCATCTTTGTCAGTAAAATCAAAACAACTAGTTCCATTACCTTTGTTTCCACCCTCCTAGCCCTTGTGCACAAATTTAACCCTCCCTCAGACCCTCCCCACCCACTAACTTGGATCCCATGTTCTTCATTAGCTTTTCTCTTGGCTCCTTCATTTTCCCTCCAAGCTCTCATTCGACCATGAGGCTTCCTGCTTCCTTGATTCTATTCCCATTAAATTGCTGAAAATGTACCTTCCTTCTGACAATTAAAATGGTTTCCTCTTAAACAGCATTATCACCTTCCTGTTGAAAAACTGCCATCATAACACTATTTCTTAAAAATAGTCTTTGCAATCTACTGTTCCATCTCCAATCTCACCACCACCTCCAAATTGTTGAACATCATCTCCCAAATCCATGTTTCTCTTTCCCACAAACCCAAGCTTGAATCCCCCCAATTAGATTTCTGCTGTCCCTCCACCACTGACAGGACAAAGTCACAAATTACATCTTTTGACTGTGGTGCATTTTCTCTCCTTGCCCTGTCTGCAACTTTGACAGAATTGACCTTCTTCAAAATCCCTCCCCTCTGTTGTCGAGTAGAAGTGCCCTGTCCTGATGCCACTCCTGCCAATCAAGTAACAACCACTGCAACAATGATAAATCTTCCCACTGTCTAGCTACCTCTGGCGTCCCACAAAGATTCATCCTTGGCCCCTTATTCATCTTGCTGCTCATTGGTAACATCATTATAAGATGTTAGATCACCTTCCACATATATACTGGTGACACTCGGTTCTACCTTTCCACCATAGGGGTATGGTAACCTTCTGATTACGTTACTAGACGAATAATCCAAGAGGTCTGGACTAATGCCCCAGTGATATGAATTTGAATTCCACCACAGTAGCCGGGGAATTCAAATTCAATTAATTAATATAATCTTAAAGCTAGTAATGGTAATCACAAACTAGCAAATTTTCCCCTATTTCCCCCAACCTAATGAAAACTGGCAGTGATCCTTGTACTAGGGAACACTGTTTTATATGTTGTGATCACAATAAACATTATCTATTTGAAACATCAACACAAATTATTACATTCTAAGCCCCTAGAAACCAGACTTTGTGGGAGATCTGATTGCAGCTTTGATTATTCTGTGCTCTGATAAAAGTAACTTTTCCTTTAATGTTTAAAAAAATGCATGAACAGTATACAATGTCTAAAATGGTAGGAAGAATAAGTGGCACGGGGGTGTCAGGTTGAGATATTTGGGCATATCTCAAATTTGGATAGGAGTTGCAGTTTGAACGATCTTTTAAATCAATGTGTTCATGAGACCATATGCAGCTAATGCAATCAAAATAAGTTATTTGTTAACAAATCAAACATTGCTTATTAATCAAACACAACATTGAACAATTTGTGGATGTTTATAAACCACTTTAAACTGAGGAAAATAAAAATCAACTGATGCTACCAAGCTATTCCATTTGTTTTGAAAATCATTAATGGTTTCTAGAGCTTCACACTCATGCAGGCAGTAGCTGGTTTACTTGTAATTTTATGGGTTAATAATGCCTGAATTATTGAGTGCGCAGCCCAAGGCCACAAGTCAGTAAGTCAAATTAATTTTGAGAATGGAGCCTGGCCTAACTTGAGAGCTTGCTCATAAGAACCAGAAAAACATTATTAATGTGGGACAATATGACATGGTTTACTTTTCCACATAAAGGTAAGTGAAAGGATTTTGACTATAATATACGTTGATGCAAAATTAATAGTATATTAGTTACTAAATTTTAATGTATTTCAAAGCCATCTATTGAATCATTGGTGGAATGCATCTGTAAAAGATCTTAGTGTTATATTATTTAATAAATAGTCATTTGGTCATACAGAACTTGAGTATTGCTGAAAAAGAGACCTGTTGAAGCTTTGTGTCTTGTGCTCATCAGGATGTTTTGCAAGAATACCAATGTAAGGGGAAAACAACAATTTATACCGTGAGAAGAGAATGCTGAATGGTTTGCAAGCGGACTCTCGTAGCGGCATTGCCACAGAGAATACACCAAGTGATGGTGACTGGCACTCTTTTTCATGTCCAACATTAGAACTTTCTGCAATTCAACATTTCCTAAATAATCGTCGGTGCACTAATTATGCTGACATCCAATTTAAGATTGTCAGTGGGGGGGTCACAGTGTGGCACATTTGCGTGTACGGAAGACAAAGATAACATACACACATTGCACCTGTTTCAGCTAAACAAAATAAATAACAGTCATTTGCTGATTCAATGCCCAGGGCAATGCTTTGAGACAAGTGCCTGGTTTAAATTTTGAACAATGCTTGGCAGTTAACTGTTATATATTTGGGGCTGTTATGTTGCACTGTCACTTTAAGAGTCTAGTCACGTGCATAGTTTGTGACATCTTCAGCTGCTTTGCGGGCTTTTGCCTAATCTGGAATGAGCCCCTAGAGTCAACAGCTTAGTAATAAACCTACATTGTTGTTTTCACCCAGCTCCACATGCTATCGCTTTACTTTCTTTTATCCAACAAGTGCAGTATATAACAGGATAAAAATACTGGCAATGAGGAGCAGATAAAATTCTTTGAGTAAAAGAAGAAAAAGGAAATTGGAGCTGCACTTACCAACTGGAAACTTTGATACTTTGACATTAGGGCAGAATCAACAGCAGGTTAGTGATTGAACCTGGCAATGGACCGGTAAGGCAGTTGGGCAGAAAAAGAAGTCCATATCAAAATTAAAATTGGCACCCCAAAGAGTTCAGGCTGCAGAGCTCGCCACGGGCACAGTTACATGAGGCGTGGAGGTAGAGATTTTGTACATTGCTTTAAATCTAAGAAAAACTGCGATAGTTGGCTCATATGATCTGCAAAATAAGCTAGACCATTATGAATAAGGGAAGCTGCTGAAGGAACGTTGCTGAGCAGGACTCAGCACCCTTGCAGTATGACAGGGAAATGTGGCACCACTGGGCAGTTCGAGGATTGGAAGTACAGTACAGAAAGATTTCAGTATTCTAGCAAACAAGATTCCTGAGTATATAATAGTCCCTGCATTTCTCAGTACCATTGACAGTAAAACTTTTGATTTACTTCGAAGTCCGGTCCAGCCTGAGAAACCTAGCAGCAAAACATACCAGGAATTAACCAAGATACTAGAGAGCCGTTATTCACTCAAACCATTAATTGTAGCGGAGCATCTTCAGTTTCATAACAGTAATCAGCTTGAAGGAGAAAATATTGTGACCCTGAAATGCCTCACAGAGCATTGTTAATTTGGTGACTGGATGATATGATCAGAGACCATTTGGTTTGTAGACTGAAAAATGAGGCTACACACATGAGATTGCTAATTGAATGGAATTTGGGTCTGAAAACAGCTATGGAGAAAGTCGTTTCGATGGAACTTGCTACCAAGGAGGTTTCTCCTTTTGGAGCAAGCACTTGGATCCATTAAATGGCTACTGCCCAGAGAAAACCTACCCAGCAATTGGTGTGTCATTGCTCTGCAAAAATGAGCCATTCACAGGCTGAGTGCTGGAACAAGAATCATGGCAAAATTAGTCACATTGAACAAACATACTGGCAGAAATCAGTTTCCCCAGAAAGGATTGTCCACAGAAGGACACACCTAAAAGGAATTTTACAAAGAAAATAAAATTAGTTTTACAAATAAGATTTACAATGTGGAAGGAAATAATGAAAATATTAACAAAGCACATCAATCTGATCTAAATGTACTTTCAGTTCAAGGTAAATCACATCAGTTCTGGGTGGTTCCAAAATTAAATGGACAGCCTAACAGAATGAAAGTCAACATAGGGGTTGCCATCTCCCTAATTTCTGAGATCACCTATAAGCAAAAATTGAATTATCTATCGTTAAAGCCAGATGTCATCCTGAGGACCTACACTAAGGAAATAGTGCTTCTGAGAGGATACATTTTGTAGTCAAAATAGAATTAAATGGGCAAATGGCAGAGTTGCAACTTCACCTTGTCAGAGGAAGTTTTCCAGCTTGCTTTGGCTGCTCTTGGCTGGAGAAGATAAAGTTGAACTGTGTTGTGATCAGTTTAGTTGATTCTACAGAACATCTTGGAGAAATACAGTAGGGTATTTGAGGAGACCCTAAGATCCATGAAAGATGTACAGGTGGCACTTAGACTGACTTTTGTTTGATCTTAAGTATCTCTGGACATTTGGTGTAGGATACTATTCTTGCCCTAAGGTAGAAGCTGCGTGGGTTTCCTCCGGGTGCTCCGGTTTCCTCCCACAGTCCAAAGATGTGCGGGTTAGGTTGATTGGCCAGGTTAAAAATTGCCCCTTAGAGTCCTGGGATGTGTAGGTTAGAGGGATTAGCGGGTAAAAAATATGTGGGGATAGGGCCTGGGTGGGATTGTGGTCGGTGCAGACTCGATGGGCCGAATGGCCTCCTTCTGCACTGTAGGGTTTCTATGTTCTTAATGAGACCTGTAAACACAGGAGTCTTCAAACCCATCACTACCAATGACTGGGCATTTGCTATTTGCCTGTAATGAAGCAGGACAGGACTATTCACATTTGCAGAGATTTCAAAATGATGATCAATCCAATTGTGTGTGCAGATAATACCGGCACGGTAGCACAGTGGTTAGCACTGCTGCTTCACAGCGCCAGGGACCCGGGTTCAATTCCCGGTTTGGGTCACTGTCTGTGTGGAGTTTGCACACTCTCCCTGTGTCTGTGTGGGTTTCTTCCGGGTGCTCCGGTTTCCTCCAACATTCTGAAAGACGTGCTAAGGAAGTGCATTGACCCGAATAGATGCCAGACTGTGGCGACTAGGGGAATTTCACAGTAACTTCATTGCAGTGTTAATGTAAGCCTTACTTGTGACTAATAAATAAACTTTAATACCTGCTACCTTGTGAGGATTTGTTTGCTGGCTGAAGTTCAACAAAATTGACTTATCATAGGCCTACCTGCAAATGAATGTTGTCGCTGAATCTCAACACCTGCTTACCGTCATAACACAGTGTGAAAATTTCACCAATACCTCCATGGTCATCACGTCACATTGCTGATGGACCATCGTCCCTTAACTATAAAGGTGTTCCAACACTTGCCCCAAGTGGATATATCCACACACTACTATCAGATAAAGTACCATCAGTTCGAAAGCCATGACAGTGCTGATGCATTGTCGCGGTTGCCTTTGACCACTGATCAAGGATCACCTAGTCGTGCCTCCAATATTTTCTTTTTTTTTTGCAGATTTAATATGTCCCAATGATTGCAACTCAAGTCCCAACGACAGACTAGAAATGATCATGTGATGGGGAAGGTACTGGAAATGGTGTTAAAAAGGACAGTGGGAATCAGCCCATCCTGAATTAAAGCCATGTTTCCAGAAAACTCGAGTTGACAGTACAAAGTGGATGCCTGTTTTGAGAAGTGAGGGTAATAATTCCTTAACTTGCGACAGTATTGGATCAATTACATGAAGGACATCCAGGTATAGTTTGAATGAAAGAACTTGTGAGGAACTAATCATAGAAACCCTACAGTGCAGAAAGAGGCCATTTGGCCCATCGAGTCTGCACCGACCATGATCCCACCTAGGCCCTACTCCCATATCCCTACATATTTACCCACTAATCCCTCTAATCTACGCATCTCAGGACTCTAAGGGGCAATTTTTAGCATAGCCAATCAACCTAACCCGCACATCTTTGAACTGTGGGAGGAAACCAGAGCACCCGGAGGGAAACCCACGCAGACACGAGGAGAATGTGCAAACTCCACACAGACAGTGACCCAAGCCAGGAATCGAACCCAGATCCCTGGAGCTGTGAAGCAGCAGTGCTAACCACTGTGCTGCCGTGCCGCCCAACTACTTCTGGTGGCCTGGACTAGATCTCCAGATTGAAGAAAAAGCAGGATTGTGCCAGTCATTTGCGCAGGTAAGGAATGCACCCCTGTTGTCCCTATTACATCCATGGGAATGGTCTATAATGCCTTGACAATATTTACACATTGACCTTGCTGGTCCATATAAGGAGCACATATTCACGGTTGTCATTGATGCATATTCCAAATGGTTGGAGGTTGTGCTAATTAAGTTAACAACTGTGGAACAAACCATCAAAGCTCAGATTTTCACCAGATTTGGGAAACCACAAATTGCAAGTAATAATGGATCACAATTCACGTCTCAAGAGTTTGAAAACTATCTGAAGATGAGTGGCATCCAATAAAAATCAGCACTTTACCACCCATCAACAAATGGATTAGGTGAAAGATTTGTCCAGTCCTTGCATCGTTCACTGAAAGCCTCTGAGGACCAAGGTTCATTAAATTACCATCTAAATAGTTTCTTGACAACATATCGCAACACCACACACTCAACCACTTGAGTTCCCCAGCTTTGCTATTACTGAAGAGGAAGCTGAGAACTACCTTGGATCTACTCTTACCACAGGAGACATCGGAGATGGTAGAACACAATCAGAAGTCACAAATCGTAAGGTAATTCCAAAAGATGCTTGCTTCGAGGTGAGCCGGTTTTGGCGCGCAGCTATACCACTAGTAAGAAGTGAGTTCATGCAAGTGTATTGGCTCAAATCTCCTATATAGTACAAACTGAAGATGAACTAGTGTGGAAATGACATTCGGACCAGTTGTTGGCTACACATGCCAATGTACCAGTACTGTCTATGCCAGAACTACCTCTGGATGAACTGCTGTCCATACCATTGGATGCAGTAATTGTGACTTTGGATCAATCAGCAGAAACTTAGATTGCTAAAGAATCCCTTGCTGCTACTAATCTTCCTTCTGCAAGATAAATTGTTACACCTTCCAGGGTAGAGACACCCTCTGAAGAACCAGAGAGTATTTCAAAGGTCAAGAACAACCAAATCCCTGGTGTGCAGGCAACCAGTGTGAAATAAATGCCTGTCTGTTCGTCTTTCCTATTAATTGTACTATTACGATGTTATAGTGTATTGCCTGCCCTATATACACACAGATTATTTGTTGCTATGGGACCTTAGAAGGTGGAGGGATGTGATATATATAAGGCTGCTGTTGTGTTGTGTTGTCACTGACTCTAGTCACATGTATAGTTCATGACATCAGCTGCTAGTCTAGATCAAGCTTCTGTAGAGTCAACAGTTTATTAATAAACCAGCATTGTTGTTTTCACCCAACCCTATGTACTATATCACCATATGTTCTTCTATCCAATAAGTGCAGTATATAACCAACTGTCAGTCACAAAGGTTGGTGGATTTGCGGATAGTGATGAGGACCATCAGAGGATACAGCAGGATATAGATCAGTTGGAGACTTGGGCGGAGAGATGGCAGATGGAGTTTAATCCGGACAAATGTGAGGTAATGCATTTTTGGAAGGTCTAATACAGATAGGAAATATACAGTAAATGGCAGAACCCTTAGGAGTATTGATAGGCAAAGGGATCTGGGTGTACAGGTACACAAGTCACTGAAAGTGGCAATGCAGGTGGAGAAGGTAGTCAAGAAGGCATGCTTGTCTTCATCGGCCGGGGTATTAAGTTTAAAAATTGGCAAGTCATGTTGATGCTTTATAGAACCTTAGTGAGGCCACACTTGGAATATAGTGTTCAATTCTGGTTGCCACACTACCAGAAGGATGTGGAGGCTTTGGAGAGGGTACAGAAAAGATTTACCAGGATGTTGCCTGGTACGGAGGGCATTAGCTACAAGGAGAGGTTGGAGAAACTTGGTTTGTTCTCACTGGAGCGACGGAGGTTGAGGGGAGACCGGAAAGAAGTCTACAAGATTATGAGAGGCATGGACAGAGTGGATAGTCAAAGCTTTTTCCCAGGGTGGAAGAGTCAATTACTAGGGGGCATAGGTTTAAGGTGCAAGGGGCAAGTTTTAAAAGAGACTGTACGAGGCAGATTTTTTACACAGAGAGTGGTGGGTGCCTGGAACTTGTTGCCGGGGGAAGTAGTGGAAGCAGATACGGTAGTGGCTTTTAAGGGGCGTCTTGACAAGTACATGAATGAGATGGGAATAGAGGGATATGGTCCCCGGAAGCGTAGGGGGTTTTAGGCAGCACGGTCGGTGCAGGCTTGGAGGGCCAAAGGGCCTGTTCCTGTGCTGTAATTTTCTTTGTTCTTTGTCCATCTCACCCACAGATAAATATCTGAGGACACCAAGGATGAGTGTGTGTCACAGGCAAGGCATCAGCCAATCTTAGAGAAGTAGAAGGCTGCATTCTTTAAAGCATGAAAGTCACACATAATGGAAATAAATGTCATAACACTCATTTCCCAAGTGTCATTTACTTAGCCATATACTCCCATCACATTTTGTTGACCGACTCCAAGTAAAACTACAGCAAATCAGAACTGAAGTCACTTGTGGGTTGCACAAATAAAAAATATTAGAAAATCATTAAGGTAACCTAATCAAATAAGGCACAATAAAAATCAACCAATCCTAAAATTCAGGATCTGGGGTAAATTCAAAAATAATCTGTAGAAATTTATAGAAATGTCTTCTTCAGGAAATGATGGAAAGATTTTGTATTGATTCATTCAAATGCAAATTGGATTTCATTCAGAAAATAACAATTTGGGATCCAGCATGTGTTAAATAGTATATTCTGCAGGCAAAAGCTCTCCTTCACTTAGCTTTTCATTGCATCATTTCTGGGTCCATTCTTCATTGAAGGATGGAGATTGATTGTTGTGATTACTCAACAATACCATTAGCATTGTGTCATACAACTACCAAAAGTATAACTAGATCTTTGTCATTCAATAATTCCCACATTCCCAAGAGCCCTAATTCCTTCCGTACTATCTGCTTTTAAAGTTTATTTACTTGTGCAATGAAATACTATGAAAATCCCAGAGTCGCCACATTCCGGCGTCTGTTTGGGTACATGAGGGAAAATTTAACACGGCCAATACAGCTAACCAGCACATCTTTCAGACTGAGGGGGGAAACCAGAGCACCCGGAGAAACCCACAGACATGGGGAGAATGTGCAGACTCTGCACAGTGATGCAAGCCCGTTTTGGAACCCGGATCCCTGGCACTGAGAGGCAGCAGTGCTAACCACAGTGCCACCGTTCTGTTCTTCATTTGAAATCAGCATATAGTTATTACTAGAATTGTTGCAAATTATTTTCTTTGTTGCTCTGGGACAGAGTTTCCATCAAGCTGAAGTAGATGAAGGGAAAATAACTCTCATTCAGCATGAACTTGTAAGATTGTCGAGGATCATTCTTGCTCCAAGAATTAAGGTAAGTAAATTCTCATCTTGATGTTTAACAAACGATTTGGCATTTTTAAAATTATAAATTATCAATTTATTTTTATATAGCATATTAAATTATAAATATAAAAGGATCTTTCTTTTAGCAACCATTGCTATTAGCGAAAGGTGAAATGAACATGAGAAATAAAAGCAGGAGTTGACCATTTGGCCCAACGTGCCTACTCCACCATTCAATATGATTGTAGCCTTCAACTCTACCTTCTTGCCCACTCCCCATATCCCTTAATTCCCTGAGACAAAAAAAAATTCAAATCACAAAATTAAAATTAAATTTTTTAAATGCAAGATCAATTCTAAAGGACCGATCTTTTTATTGCTTTGGCAAGTTGGATCAATACTCCATTCTCTTTTCTTACTGACCACTCTTTAGATCTTGTGAATAAGTAATCTGTATCTGATTGAACACTTAACAGTTATGCTAATCTTAGATTCAGGATTTACAATTTTGATGTAAAACATCTCGAGGGCAATTAGAAATGGGCAAGAAATACTAGCCTAGCCAATGAATAAAAAAACTTCCTATCAAACCATTTAACTAAAAATGAAAATGTGAACATTAAGAACAATTGGTTTATAATATTCTGTCAACTATGCCAAAAATCTAAAATATGTAATTCAAGAATAGACTAGTCAGTCCCTTTTAACCTGCCATAACTATGTAATTTTAGTGAACACTGCTAACTTAATAACTTTAAATGGTTTTGTCATTATTTAACATTACAAGTGATTTTATAAAGAGCCTTGTAAAAATTGTAAAGTGAAATTAATTATTTGAAATTTAAGTCAATCAAAACTCTGAACCTTTATCTTCATGCCATCTGATCAAAAGGTAGCGAAGTTAAATGTTGATCAGCCCATGCAATTGTTTCAACTTAACTAGCAAATGTTTAAAAGAAACAAATAATTGCTATTCCATTGCCTTGTTACTCAACATGTTTCATTGCCCACAGCAGTCTAACTATATTGACGCAGTAAAACTGATGATGGTAAAATATAACCCTTCTTCATCAGACTAGGACTATTCTTTAAAATGTTTCACATTCAGTTTTGATGGAAAATATGTACAATTTTACATTGGGTTTGATTATTGAAAAGAGAAGGAAACTGGAGGTGTAGTAATTTTTATGCGAAGTATGATTCTTTCAACAAGAGGAGGGCTAGTTTAAGTGAATTTAAAAGTTACCCAGGTGGATTAGAATCAAAGATTGGCATCTAAAACAGTAATTCAGCAATGGGAACCCTTCAAAGAGGAGATGGATTGGGTACATCTAGGCACACTTCCACAAGGGGAAGTAGAAGGGCACTTCAAAGGTACAGTTTCCTGGATGACAAGATAAAAAGATTAAAATTAAACAGATGAAGAAGCTTTTGATGTCAGGTTCATAACTAAGTAAAGAATACTAGTATAGGAGTGAACTGAAAAAGGAAATGACAAAAATAGTATACAAAAAAATAGATTCGTAGGTAATATAAAAGGGCATCTAAAACTGGTTTATAAACATGGATAAAAATAGTCCAAGGGTGGGGTCAACTAGGGTTCAAATATGAGATTATCTTGTGGAGATCAGAGAGCATGCCCATGGCAACAAATGATCACTTTTCATGTCTTCATTAAAGAAATAGATGTTGCCAATGTCAGTAAAGGAGTAGGTCGAGAAATTTTAAAAATATGCACAAAAATAGATACTTAAGCTGGCATTACTCTAATTGAAGAATCACCTGGTCACAATTAGATTCATCTTGGGTTTCCTAGAAAACTAAGGATGGAAAATTGCCAAGGCTTTGGCCACAATTTTTCAATCCTCAAATTTGGAAGCAGTGTTATTGGAGAGGAAAGCAAATATTATACTGCTGTTCAAAGAAAACCAAGTGATTACAGGTCAATAAGCTTAGAGATGGATATAAGTTTGGAGATACTTTGAACATTAATCTGGGACACAATTAATTGGCACTTGGAAATAAATGGGTGAATAAATGAAAGTCAGCAGTAATTTGTTGCTGACAAATCCTATTTGCCAAATTTGAGTTAGTTGAGGTGACAGAGGGTGGATTAGCATGGTACAGCTGATGTACATATGGACTTCCAAAATACATTTGATACAGTGCCTCAAAAGATTGTCAAAATTAAAGCCCATGGAATTTATTAGATACAAAATTAGCTGAGGAAGAAGTTTCAGTATGGTTAATGTGTGCTCTCAGATCAGAGGAAAGAATAAAATCTATTTATACAAACTTTGGCCAGAGTTCAGTGTTGTAACTACTGAATCCTGACTTAGGTTGAGAGGGTAGAATTTCAAAGTTTACAAATAACACAAAATGCAAATGCAGTGAAAATGAGAAGCATACTAACACAAGTGCTAAACGATTAATTTTGGTAGGAAGAAGGAGGAGAGGCAATACCAACAAGATGGCACAATTTTAAAGGGCTACAGGAACAGAGACCGTGGTGTATGTACACAAGTCTTTTTCAAGGGGGCATCACAAGCTGAGACAGTTGTTAAGAAGCAGATATGATCCTTGGCTTTATATAAATAGAAGAATTGGTTACAAAAGCAAGGACGTTCTGTTTAAATTTTAAGACATGCTTAGCTCCCAGCTGGGATACTAAACCATTTTTGAACACTGCACTTTAGAAATGCAATGGCACAAAGAGGGTGCAGAGATTTAATAGCATGGAACTAGGGATGAAAGACTTTAGTTATGTGGAGAAACTATAGAAATTGGGATTGTTCTCCTTTAAGGAAATAGGGTAAAGTGAGATTTGGCAGATGGTCAAAATCTTGAAAGGTTTGATACGTTAAATAAGGAGAATCTTTCACATAACAGCATATTTTTTCCCCTTATGATCTGCACTGAGTGGAAGCAATTCAATAAATGTTCAAATATTTGGAAAGGAAAAAATTGATGGGATATAGAAGAGCAGATAATGAAAATTAATTGAAGAGCCTAATGGGCAAATGCCCTTCTGTTTGATTCTAATTCCCTTTCATACAAGAAAATAATGGCAATGGCACATGCTTCTTCATAGTTTTATTTATAAAAGGTAAATTTTATCACTGACCTGTTGCCTCAGATACAACCTTGCAGGTGTCTGTTGTGATGGTAATTATAGGAAGCATATCGGGGTAAGTTAACTTTGGCGGGGGGGGGGGGGGGTCGTCAAGTGCCAATGAAAACAGTCCAAGAGGTAATTTGATTGTATCTAATTTGATAAAACTACATTCTAATCTGGATTCCCCTTGAACAAAGTGACTTTCAAGTTGATTTATGAAGTTACACACTGCCCAGTAAACCTCCTCAACACCCTCCTTCCACCAATGCAGTCTATCAGAGAAGGTCTGACTTATGGATCACAATGTCAGTAATAAAATTGATTTGTCTAAAAACAAAATTTACTACTTTTCTATAAAAATGAGTAATACTTGACCAAAAAGTGCTCCAAGCAATGCCAGTCTCAATTTCAATCACACACTAATTTACTCAGAGAAGATAGTTCCATTATACTGAATTTGGCCAGTTGCAGCTTTCAGTGGCTTTATGCTTCTGATGCATATAAACACAATTGTCTAGTTTTGTTATTGTGTTTTATAGGCACTATTCAAGTGTTGTTTTCACATGTTTGTGTTCTAGTTCAGCAAATCATCAGCGGTGTCCATAGTACTGTTTCCACCATGATGTAACAGAAGCTGCTGCAGAAGAGATCATACCACCCGTGCTGTTGCTATTGCTGATTGGCTGAGATGCTTGCATGGCTTGGCTTTGCAGTACTTCCACTGGCTGAGAAGGGATATCATAAAATTTAGGACTGGGTACCGTCTCCCAATCTGTTCCCAAATCAGTCTCTTCATCAGTTACATATTCATCGCCACTCTCATCCGTCTGAGCAGCAATATTAGGGTCTACCAACTCCATTGAATCTTCAAGATCAGCACTGATTTCGAAAGGCCCGGACCTAAATTCAAAAACATTACATTTTATGCACATATATTAATGTACAGATTCTCAAATATTGATTTTCACCCCTAAAGAATGTTGCAAATTCTTACATTTGAATGTACAATTAGTTCAAATTATCTAAGGCAGTATAGTTTTAAAATAGTCATTACTCCTACTTGCCAATGGATGAAAATCACATTTTGAAATATTGAAGCTCTGTTCACATGTCTAAAATACATTTCATCTGTCGGCAAGTAGAAATCATGATACATCTTTTTGCGTATATCCAATCTGTGCCAAAGGAAAAAAAAACAGTGCAATGATACAGGGTGTGAAGTTTACATTTCTTTATTCCGACTTGCTCAACAGCTAAAGGAAGATAATGTTTTAATGTAATTATGTTCAGATACAGATAGAACCAAAGCAGACTTAAAATATCTGGAACTACCAATATTCATGAACTATAGATGACAGCAAGTCATGACCAATACAGCATATTCAAATTGAGACTTGAGAATGGTTAACTTAAGGGATAATGCAAAGTAGAAATTTTCAGAATTCACCATTTAGTGGGCAATACTTTTCTTTCAATTCTTTTCTTCCACTTCCTCTCCAAAGATTGGATAGGAATCATGGCTATATTTTTAATGATTCACAATACCAAGTGGGAGTGACTTTGTCACTACAAGGTAAGTTTTAAATTAAATACAAGTATGGCAAGTAATACAATAGTTTTTACTGACTGGCTGCCTGCAGTCCACATCTGTTGCATTTCATGAACACCCATCTTCAAACAGTTGCTTTTATATTACTGCCAGATAAAGTTTCCATATTGCAGCTGCTTCTCACTACAACCTGATGGAGTCCCAATTCTTTGCCTCTTCCTGCCTATCTGGCTTCAGATGCTTTGCCCCATGCTACTTCTCCCTACTCATCCAACTCTTGAGCTATACACCCCCTCACCAACCATAAGTGAATAGGTTGCTCCTAACTGTTCCTGCCTACAAAACTCAAAAGGAGACAAATAAATTAATGGAATAAACTGAAGAGCAGGAAAAAGTGAAACAAGAGTGAAAACTAAGAGCAAAAGTGATTTCAGACTTTTGTTCCCACTGCTTTGTTGTGATGTCCTTCATGGAAAAGTGTGGTGAGGAAGTGGGGTGGTTGGTGCTACGAATACCTTAAGTTCCAAAATGACACCGGTGGTGCACATTCCACTTGTGGACAAATCACTCTGGACACCACATTGGAGCAGATGTGAATGCACTTGCAGTAAACATCTGAAAGTAGGCAGATCATGACATCAATCAGCATGCAATGCTGATTTAACATAAGTGAGGCCATTTTGGAGCTTAATATTCTAACCAACAGGCTTTTTCACCTTGCACATATGAAAACATATTCAATAACAGGAAGACTCCCCTTGCCATTCACCTTACTGACCACACCAGCACCATTTAAAAAGATCAACAATGTACAGATTAGTTTCTGGTTGATTTCTTCTGACTGTTGCAATAATTTTGATAAGTGTTTAGTGCTTTCTTTAACTGCTCAAAGTTGCAAGAGTTTACATAGAGTGGTGCGAAATGTGCTGAAGGACTATTGCTGAGTTCAAGGCTTCTACAGAAACTAGTTCCTCCTGAACATGGGTGCAATACTAGGCATTTCCCAGGGAATACTGTATGACTTAACAGAACTAACTGCGGAAACAGAGAGCAGGACAGACTGCTGCAAATGGGAGAGGCTCTTGGGAGAACTCTCCTACATGAACCCAGGGAAAACAGTGTGCAAGGATGGCTGCACAGGAACTTGCCACCTGCTGCAACCTAAAATTGCCACTGCCAGTATTTGTGAAGGTGAACATGGCGATGAACTTCAATGTGAACTGCTCCTTCCAGGCAGGTGCTGGAGATACTTGCAATGCCTTACAGTTAAATAAAAATTTAAAAGGAATGCTTAAGCTACTGCTCAAGTTCTGTCGACACTCCGTTTTCTGACTTTTGCCTCTTCTTTTCAACATCATCCTGCTCCTCAGCTGTCCATTCAAATATAGCTAACAACATTTCATTTTCTGTTGCCGGAGACAAGTAGCTCAGCATCAGAAGTATGAGGAGGGAGAGGATGCAACCTATATAGCCCTCTTTTCAGGCTGTGAAGAACTCATCTAAGTGAAAAGCTTCAGAGTTTTTCCAGCATTTTCTGTTTTAGTTTGCTTTTCCAAACAGCCACTGGAGATTAGAGCCATCAGTGACTTTTTCTCTGTTAATATCTGCCATCTTTATATCTCATTTGCAGGCATCTTCGTGACTCAAAGACTAATTCACTGCACAGGACTTTGTGTATATGACTGTCATCCATCAGATGAATGTGAGCAACACAGGTTCCTTTATAGTAGAATCCAGTATTTCCCCCTCTCTAGGTCCAGCTTCCCAGGGGCATAATTTTAATATTTTTCTTGATAAAGAATGCAGTTAATACTAATTATGACATTAAGTATTTTCAAATCTTGTACCACCTTTACTCAGAGTAGAAAGTAAATGCTGCCAGAATCATGCTATTCTACCCTCGTATTTTCAAGTATTCATTTGGTTACTGGGATTTTATTCTGGGAGAGTTAGGTACTCCCTGGTGGAAAACAGCAGACCTCATTTCTACCAGATCAGAAAATCATAATCCACCCAAATTAAACAAGCTTTTGCAGATCAAAATAACAAACAGAATATGTAGTTTGTAGATCAACCCACTTCATCACTGTGGTAACTGACTTGAACATGTCCGGATACTACTTCACATCCTCGGTCACCTTTGTGTGCTTGATCTTGCCCCAATTCAATGAAATTTTGCTGAGCCAGTCACACCCTAGCGAAGTCGACCCTTACCTTTGACCTTGCTTTGATACCTTGCTTCTTGACTATTATGTGTAATATCGACTTCCAACACCCCAAGCAAAGATATGTACTCTCCGGTGTACGTCCAAAGATTAATCTTTGCTGGAAAGTGCTGGCTCTTGGTTAGAATCCTATGTCAACCTGTAGTTTTCCTCACTAATTACAGATGCGGAGGCTCCAGGGGCATCTTGATCTGTTTACCATTGACTACAACTGTGGCAAAAATATTCTCTGCTAGCATCTCATCGATTTTGAACATGTCGTAAGCTTGCGTGTCTGCCTGCTCTGAGCTTTCTACGTGGTGTGTAGTTGATCGAGACTTCTTTGAATTAAAACTTTTGTTCAGCCCTCAGCTTACTCTTCGCAGCCCTGCATTTCTTCAGTAAATGTCCTTTCTTGCTGCATTGGTGACAAACAGCATCCATAAACTTGCAATGATTGGCAGAGTGTGGTCCATCACACCCAAAACACTCCAGTGCTTTCACCTTTCTACTTGCAGCTTTTTTCTGTCCTCGGTACAATGCCCTACCATTTGCCTGCTGAACATGTCTAGTATTTCTGGCAGCCATTTCTATGCCCTGAGAAATTTCTAGAGCCTTCTTAAAACAGTGTGGCTTCCCCCAACAATCGATGCTGAATGCTATCCTTGTTAATGCCGCAGGCCAGCCTATTGCTGAGCATATAATCTAAAACTGCTCTAAAAGCAGTGTTCTGAAAGCTGACATAATTCTTTATAATGAGTTATCAATTGAGCTGCTTTTCAAAAATGGTTATGAAATTTGAATCTTTGCACAATCACCGAGGGCTTTGGATTATGGTGAGTCTGGACCACAGCAAATGAAATCTTCCCTGGTTTCCATGGCATAGCCTGATTCATCAACTTATAAGTCTTCGCCCCACATACACAAAGCAGAATTGAGCACTGCTTCTCCTCATCATCTATTCTATTTGTTAAAACGAAATGCAGTACCCTCTCCATATATTCAGCCCAGTCCTCTCTTTCATCAAACTCTCCGATTGGCCCAAACATAGCCATGGCTAACTTGAAATTCCGGCAAATAAATTCATGATGTAAACTAGCTACTCACGGTATGCAAACCTCATGTTGTCACACCGAACATCGAAACATTTTTGCTTTCTCTTCACTTTCCATTTTTTCTTCAATGTCAAAAATATGCAGTAGCTTGAGACCACAATATGTCAAATGTGTTGTTTAAGAGAAGGAACTTCTTCATGTAAATAAATACCGAAGTTTAACAGTCACAGTAACCCAGCAGAACAGTAATAAAAACGGAAGCATAAGTAAAACTGGTCTTGCCTGCAGAACACACTCTTGCAGACTGAAAAGCCCACCAAAGCCTGCACATGCTCAGAACCCTGAACATGCCAGTAAAATAATTACATAGAAGAGTATAAAAATAGTCTGTACTCGAACTGTCACTGACACACAACCTAATCAGCACAACTTGTTTACACAAGTTACAAAGTATGAAAATGGAAAGCCAATCATCATGGAACTTGATTGGAATATATTATGGGTGAAGACTGCTAACCAAAATTCAACTTGGATTAGGAAGGATAAGAGTGAAGATATAGCATGTATATCAACTCATGCGTATACACCACTTTTCCTACTGCTGCTGACCACTATTATCAAACAGATATGCCTAGAATCCCTACAGTGCAAGAGGTCATTCGGCTCAGAATCTGCACTAACTTTTCGACAGAACATCTTATCCAGGTTCTATCCCCATAACCCCACATATTTACTCTACTAATCCCCCTAACCTACACATCTTTGGACACAAAGGGGCAATTTAGTATGGCCAATCCACCGGAAGAAACCGGAGCACCCAGAGGAAACCCACAGGCATGGGAACGTGCAAACTCCATACAGTCACCCAAGGCTGGAATCAAACCCAGGTCCCTGGCAATGTGAAGCAGCAGGGCTAACCACTGTGTCACCCCAATGAGTCATGCAGGAAAGATTTATTCTAGGCTCACCTAATGCCCTCCCCTAACGCATGTTGCATAACCATTGCCCTTTACATGGAAAACATTTAACATCATTAATTAACCACCTTTTTAAAATGTCAATATATGCTTAAAGCATCGTAGTTGGAGGAGAAACAAATTAATCAGAATTAAACTTTGAAGAGTAATTTACCTGAAATTACAAAGACTGTTCTCAAACTTACTAAAGATCCAACTTACCTGCCCAGGTTTTTATTTTCAGGACTGACCAAGTGCATAATATTTCGGAGTGTGTGCAAGGGATGCAACAGTTCTGGGTTAACATGCTGTGTGATAAGAAAATGTTACAAAATATTAACAATATTAGAAATTAAGTTAGTGTGAACTAAGAATTTTGTCGATTTTGTTACGATAAATTGTAAACGTGGTTTTTAAAAAACCTGGACTACCACATTGCCGCATTTTTCAGCTTCTAGTAACTTAAAACTGTGCCGAGGTATTTAAGAGTAACAAAATTACTAGGTACAAAGGCAGTCAAGCAGTTTAAAAAAACTGAAATTCAAAATTTAAATGTAATTGGCGTCTGTGATACCTGGGAAAAGCAGAGATGCAGGATGTTTGTGTTTAGCTTATTCACTGCTCGAATGAACTTCTTTCTGCTCATATTCTCTTCACAAAACTCACTGCAGAAGACAAAGCACCTTAGGAATACAAAATTCATTCAATTTTTGCGAAACTATGATAAACTAGAAATGTTTTTTATACTGATCAAAATAGAATTAGTTCAATATATTAGCAACATCGTTATGTAGGTGTTTTGGAACAAAATATATTGGCACAATAGCATTTAAAAGCTTTGAGAATTTTCAGAATGAATGATAAAAACCAAGTAAACAACGGCATTCTGGGCAAAACTATTTCAATTCAGCAATCATAAATAATAGGTCATCGACCAGGCACTGCCTTTTTGCAGTTAAATTAGTTCAATCCTATATGCTTAAAGGCAGTCACCTAGAGTTAGGTTGGAAAAAAACTGGGAAGAACAATTACAAGCAATTTATATTTTGTTCATGTCAGGTTTGATGGTTGTTATTTTTCGTAGGTATGAGGTACTGACATTTAAAAGAAGAAAGTAAAATCGTAATTATTTTCAAGCCATCTCTGGGATTTGGTCTAGGTCCAACCACCTGTAAATTTTGCTTTCATTTAGACTAGTGTCAGTCACAAGCTCTGCACTGTTGAAGTGAAAAAATTTTTTTTAAGCTCGAGATATGGAAGTCAGATTTCATCAGGACAATAGACAGAAAACCTGCTCACAGGCCTGTATTATCTTGACAGGTCAAAATCTGAATTCCTTTGCAGAGGATTCAATGAGTAAGGGCACCACATAATGTGGAACTAAGCTGTTTATACCAGAGATTCTCGGTTTAATTCCCAATAAATACTGGGTTGACCCATGTACACAAAGATTGTAAGGGTTGATAGGTTTGACAGCAATTACACGTCAGTAATCCAAACCCAGAAATAGGAAACTGAGCTTGAATGCCAACTTCTATTGGAATCAAGTATCCTGTCTCTGCGTGAGTATTAGGAACAACATGATGATACAAAAGAAAAATACTGCTGGTGTTGGAAATCTAAAATAAAAACAGAAAATGCTGGTAACATTCAACAGGTCAGGCAGCATCTGTGGATGAAGCAGAGCTGAGACATTTAACTGTTTCTCTTTACAGACGCTACTTGACTCGATAATTATCAGCATTTTGCATTTATTTTGAGAGCAGGATTCAGTTGGCTGTAGGATAGCCTAATAGTTCTCACTGTCCAATCTCTTTTCAAAAATGGAAATTTCACTAATGTTGTGGCGGGTGCCAGTGCTTGTTGAATCACATCCTAACCATAAGGGATCACCTGCAGCAGAGGAAGTGTAAAGGAGAATATATTAGAGAATACCATTTCTGGTATTTGATTTAGCACTTTTATAATCTTTAGCCAATTCCACTAAGTAATTAAAACAGAAAAGGCAGAATCTCTCTTAGAATGCGTTTTCTTCTTGTCAGAGGAAGTTTCTTGTGGTATTTCTTTTTAGTCACCCTTTAACAACTTCTTGATTTTGAAAATCAGGGCCAAGGCATTTCTAGTGGTCCAACTGCCAATGGATTAGTCTTAAAATAATAAAACAAAACTTCTTCTTACCCAGTGGAGAATTTAATTCGCATGCTTCTGAAGATTTACTATTATAATTATTTGATTTTAGGATACTCGCCTGTTGCAAAGTCTTTTGGGAAGATTTACATCAAGAATGTGAGAAAGTATATTTGCTAGTTGTGTAGCATAGCACAATGCTGCACTGATGGTATAGGCTGGGTTACTTTGCTCCATATCTGTATATAAACAACACAGGGCAAGATATAGGTTGAAAAAGATCCACAAACATGCATTTCCAAATCTTTAATATCACAAAAATACTTAGAGAGCAACAACTTGCACATTTATAGTGTCTTTAACATTGTAAAACATCCCAAGCATTTTAGCAGGAGCATAACCAAAAAGCATTTATATAGTACCTTTAACATAATAAAATGCCCCAAGGTAATTCAACAAAGAGTTATCAAACAGAGACTGACCAAAAGCTTGGTCAAAGAAGATGTTTTAAGGAACAGGGATGATAGTGGCTGAAGACAAAAAAGGTTTGAACATTAGTGGCCAAAGACAAAAAGATCTGAAATGTTTTTGTGATAAGCAATCATGTACACATCATAACACAAAGCAACAAGTTTACTGCGTGAGCGGCCCAAAGATTATAGCACTTTTAATGATCTGTAGTTAAATGCAAATGCTTTATAGGCTTCGTCAAGCTCCGTTTCTATTGGTGGAGCAAACAAGTAGACATCACAGGAGGCACTTGTCAGATAATTGTGCACATTTAAATCCTAGGTCAGAGATATCTTGACAATTGTAAACATAACTTGTATATTGCAATTTGTGAATATTAACCTGAATGTGAACAATTGAAAGGACAAAAGGAAAAATTACAGTCCCCAACAAATCATCTGAGAACACATTTTCTCTGCATTGAGAGTAAAGCTATTTTTATTATGAGGGCATTTTCATCCATATATTTGCTGATGGTTAAAGACAATTTCTAGAAAAATTGTTCAAATATGTTTTCTCAACATACAGCTGCTCATGAGGACAAAGTATTTTACAAATAACTTGAAGTCAAATGAATAATCAGCAAAATCATGGGAAATATTTGTATCTGACCACATTCCACACAAGGGTAACTGGCTGGTCTGCTCTAAATACTGGTAGCAACCATTTAATGACCACTGCAGTTGCTAGTTATTTAACGACTGTTTTTGTTTAACTATTAACTACTGTAAACTGGTATCTTTTGATCAATAAACCTTGGAACATCACTGAAAGCAACCCCTGACGCATAAGGAATTGTAAAAGTACCATGAGATGATTGCATTAGGACTAATGTTTTGACTCTAAATCTAACAACCAACCATCTCATCTAGCTGGGATGGTGACTTTTGAGTTACTTCATTATAAAGGAACAGAACACACACCCTATCAAGTATCAGTGGTACTTGAAGAGGGGGGAGTAGAGAGAAAGTGGGTGAGAGGAAATGGAGGAAGGGAAGAGAGGGAGAAGTGGGAAGGAGTCCCCTGGGGTCGCTGCACATTAACTAAAGTGTGAGCACTCAGCATGTCTCCAAATGAATGCTGTTTCCAGTCCTGTGTGAGAGAACAACCAGATTTGGGATTTTGGGAGTAAAGAAGGTAGGAACAAACACCCTCCTTCTTCCGTCCCTCATTAATCCACCCAACCTCACCAAGAGTTTGCATAACTGACCCTATACCTGAGCAGGCAAAGTCCCACAAAGTGACGTAGTAATCACCCTGCTCAATATCGCCAAACCTGATGAACAAATAACTCACCAGTGGCTTAATGTAGTATCACTGGAAGCGAAGGGGATCAAATTAGTGCCTTCAGATAGCCCAGAAGTGGTTTGGGCAGTTTGTGGAAACAGATGGCAACTTGTTCCAGGCTTGAGAGGCTGAATAGCAGCAGCCAGGTCTGGGAGGGGAGCTGAGTGGTGGCTCCCTCAGGCCTAGCTTCCAGCCCTGTAACTGGCCTTTAGATACTCTCCCCAGCTCTGACTGCTTTGGAGAAGGTGGTGGCAGCTGGGCCATGCGAGCGGGGTTTTGGGAGGGGTTTCAGAAACAAATTAAAAGGTGCAATTCCATGGTCAAATGTCAGAACTTTTTAACCCTTGTAGGAAACATCTTAAAAGGAGGAAAGAGAAATAGTAAAATGGAGAGATTTAGGAAGAAATTCCAGAGTTTATGGAGTAGGCAGCTGAAGGATGGCTGCAATGGTGGCCAAAATTAGAGGAGCACAAATATCAGAAGGTTGTAGGGGTGGAGGAGGATACAGAGAGGGGAAGAGAATCTTCTTCAATACTCTCTACAGGTCCTATTTGTCTAGATAAAATGGAGTAAAACATCAATATAACATACACTTTCAAAGGTATAAAACAGCGATAATTTTTGTTCTGGAGTGTAACACTCAAAATTTAAGTTTAAAAAAAAAACTTATTGCAAAAGTTTTTGATAATTACTTCTGTATTAGCTATCCAAATCTGTTCTTTACAGCCTGTAACAAACCAAGATCTGAATTATCGTGCATGTTTGTAACCAGGACAATATTCAACTTTGAACTCAGGTGCACAGGGCAAAGGTTTCTTTCTTTACATAATTAAGGCAAGTGATTGATATGGATCTATACGTGCACATTTATTCCATCTATGAGCAGCATCATGGGGTAGCCATGAACCATTTGTTTACACAATTTACATGTACATAACAACTAGAAGTTAACTAAACATAGGCAGATTTAGAGACAATAGACTAAATCTTAAGCCCACGTTCACCGTCTGCGAGGTTGGTGGTGAGGGCTCACGATCTGGAAGCTGCAGTTCTTGCTGGCGAGAATGCGACTTCAGATTTTCCCCACCCCTAGCTGGCAATGTCATCAGGTTCATGCCCATAGTGAGTGGGAACCTGCTTTGCACTACTATTAATGCCCCTCTCCATATACTGATACCATGCCAACGTGATGTCACATTGACGCAGTTCACAACAGCTTCACACAAATGTGAACCTGTCATGGAGGTCTCCCCAGGGGCACAAAGGTACATTTGGCCAGGGGGGGGGGGGGGGGGAGGAGGAGAAACATGCTCGGGCAGTGTCCTGGCAATGCTCCTTGGCATAGGTTAGCACTGCCTTGTTGGCAACATGTCACCCTGGCAGTGTCACCCTGTGCTAAGGGATTGTCACAGTAGGAGCTTCATGGAGGAGGGAGTGCAGTTAATGCTGCTGTGCTTTGGGTTGGTAGCAATCCAATAAGCAGGGGATGCCTAGTACGATGGAGGTTACACTCTGTCAAAACAATGGGATTCAACAATACTGCTGCACGCTATTTCAATTCTGCACATTATCAATGTCGATGGCCTCCAAATGAGATTGAGGGTCTAAATCATGGACAGTCTTATCCTTTAGTTTAAATTAGCCAAATGCACTTCACTAATGGTCCTTAGAGAAAAAAAAGATAGATTATTACTGAATCAGTCTTGATTGGACACCACACATTTTGGATATCACAACCTTTTTAATGCATCATTATCTGAATTCCTACAACATAGTAAGAAGTCTCACAATACCAGGTTAAAGTCCAACAGGTTTATTTGGTAGCACAAACTTTCGAAGTTTCGCTCCTTCTTCAGGTGAGTGAGGAGTTGTGTTCACAAACAGGGCATACACCGATACAAACTCAATTTACAAGATAATGGTTGAAATACAAGTCTTTACAGGTAATCGAGTCTTAAAGGTACAGACAATGTGAGTGGAGAGAGGGTTAAGCACAGGTTAAAGAGGTGTGTATTGTCTCCAGCCAGGATCGTTAGTGAGATTTTACAAGCCCAGGCAAGACGTGAGGGTTACAGATAGTGTGACATGGACCCAAGATCCCGGCTGAGGCCGCCCTCGTGTGCGGAACTTGGCTATCAGTTTCTGCTCAGCGATGCTGCGTGGTCGTGTGTCGTGAAGGCTGCCTTGGAAAATGCTTACCCGAAGATCAGAGGCTGAATGCCCGTGACTGCTGAAGTGTTCCCCAATAGGAAGAGAACACTCCTGCCTGGTGATTGTCGAGCAGTGTTTATTCACCTGTTGTCGTAGCGTCTGCATGGTCTCCCCAAGGTACCATGCCTCGGGACATCCTTTTCTGCAGTGTATCAGGTAGACAGCATTGGCCGAGTTGCAAGAGTATGTACCGTGTACCTGGTAGATGGTGTTCTCACGTGAGATGATGGCATCCGTGTCGATGATCTGGCCTTGGCGAGATGTTAGTCTCCATCGATGACATGTTGAAGGCTCCGGAGAAGATGTCGTAGCTTCTCCGCTCCGGGGAAGTACTGGACGACAAAGGGTACTCTGTCTGCCATGTCCCATATTAGTCTTCTGAGGTCGTCGGTGCGCTTTCTCGCTGTGGCGCATCGGAACTGTTGATCGATGAGTCAAGTACCATATCCTGTTCTTATGAGGGTGTCTTTCAGCGTCTGTAGGTGTCTGTTGCGATCCTCCTCATCTGAGCAGATCCTGTGTATATGGAGGGCTAGTTCGTAGGGGATGGCTTCTTTAACGTGTTAAGGGTGGAAGCTGGAGAAGTGGAGCATCGTGAGGTTATCCGTGGGCTTGTAGTACAGTGAAATGCTGAGGTAACATCCTTGATGGAGATGAGTGTGTCCAAGAATGCATCCAATTCCAGAGAATAGTCCATGGTGAGTCTGATAGTGAGATGTAACTGGTTGATGTCATCATATAGTTGTTTCAGTGATTGTTCGCTATGAGTCCAAGAAAATGTCATCAATGTGAGTGGAGAGACCAACACACCCAGCCGTCCCATCGTATCAGGCAATGGGACCCTGTGTGAGAACCTCTCCAGCTACGTCGAGGGCACCCTGAAATCCATTGTACAAAGAACCCCCAGCTTCTGTCGCGACACTACGGACTTCCTACAGAAACTCAGCACACATGGAGCAGTTGAACCAGGAGCACTCCTCGTCGCAATGGATGTCTCGGCACTCTACACCAGCATCCCCCTAAACGTGTATAGCGTCGGTTGAAGGTCCTGTGCGGTGAAGAGGTCTTGTTTGAACCTGTGCATGAAGATGTTGGCATATTGAGGTGCAAATTTGGTCCCCATGGCTGTTCCATGTATCTGGATGAAGAACTGGTTGTTGAAGGTGAAGGCGTTGTGGTCCAGGATGAAGCTGATGAGTTGTAGAATTGCATCTGGAGATTGGCAGTTTTCGGCGTTGAGTACTGAGGCAGTTGCACCAATGCCATCGTTGTGGGGGATGCAGGTGTAGAATGCCGAGACATCCATTGTGACGAGGAGTGCTCCTGGTTCAACTGCTCCATGTGTGCTGAGTTTCTGTAGGAAGTCTGTAGTGTCGCGACAGGAGCTGGGGGTTCTTTGTACAATGGATTTCAGGATGCCCTCGACGTAGCTGGAGAGGTTCTCACACAGGATCCCATTGCCTGATACGATGGGACGGCTGGGTGTGTTGGTCTTGTGTATCTTCGGGAGGCAGTAGAGATCTCTAATGCGGGGAGTATGTGGGATGAGAGCACGGAAGGCGCTCTGAAGGTCCGGATCAAAGGTCTTAATCAGTCCGTTGAGTTGATGGGTGTGTTCTTTGGTCGGATCTGCGGGTAACTGTCTGTAGTGTCCCTCGTTGTTCAGTTGTCAGTACACTTCTTTGCAGTAATTCGTTCTGTTCAGTATGACAGTGGCCCCTCCTTTGCTGGTTTGATGACAATGTTGCAGTTGGTCTTGAGAGCGCGGATGGCATTGCGTTGTGCTTGGGTGACGTTCGGGGCTGTCTTGTGAGTGCGACTGATGAATCTGGCATTGACGCACCTCCTGGCGGCTTGGGCATACATATCGAGTCGAGGGCAGTGGCCTTCCGGAGGAGTCCAATTCACTGTACCGCAAGCCCACAGATAACTTCACAATGCTCCACTTCTCCAGCTTCCACCCTAAACACATTAAAGAAGCCATCCCCTACGGACAAGCCCTCCATATACACAGGATCTGCTCAGATGAGGAGGATCGCAACAGACACCTACAGACGCTGAAAGACACCATCATAAGAACAGGATATGGCGCTCGACTCATCAATCAACAGTTCCGACGCACCACAGCAGAAAGCCGCACCGAACTCCTCAGAAGACAAACACGGGACACAGCGGACAGAGTACCCTTCGTCGTCCAGTACTTCCCCGGAACAGAGAAGCTACAACATCTTCTCCGGAGCTTTCAACATGCCATCGATGAAGATTAACATCTCGCCAAGGCCATCCCCACACCCCTACTTCTTGCCTTCTAACAACCGCACAACCTCAAACAAACAATTGTCCGCAGCAAACTACCCAGCCTTCAGGAGAACAGTGACCATGATACCACACAACCCTGCCACAGCAACCTTTGCAAGCCATGCCGGATCATCGACACGGATGCCATCATCTCACGAGGACATCATCCACCAGGTACACGGTACATACTCTTTCGACTTGGCCAATGTTGTCTACCTGATACGCTGCAGGAAAGGATGTCCCGAGGCATGTTTCATTGGGGAGACCATGCAGATGCTACAACAACGGGTGAATGAACACCGCTCGACAATCCCCAGACAGGAGTGTTCTCTTCCTGTTGGAGAACACTTCAGCATCACGGGCATTCAGCCTCTGATCTTCGGGTAAACGTTCTCCAAGGCAGCCTCCACGACAATGCAGAATTGCTGAGCAGAAACTGATAAGTTCCGCACACATGAGGGCGGCCTCAACTGGGATCTTCGGTTCAAGTCACACTATCTGTAATCTCCACGACTTGCCTGGGCTTGCAAAATCTCTCTAACTGTCCCGGCTGGAGACAATACACACCTCTTTAACCTGTGCTTAACCCTCTCTCCACTCACATTGTCTGTACCTTTAAGACTTGATTGCCTGTAAAGACTCACGTTCCAACCATTATCTTGTAAATTGAGTTTGTGTCTATATATGCCCTGTTTGTGAACACAACTCCTCACTCACCTGAAGGAGGAACGACACTCCGAAAGCTTGTGCTACCAAATAAACCTGTTGGACTTTAACCTGGTATTGTGAGACTTCTTACTGTGCACATTGAACATATAGAACCAACACAACAATTTACTGCCTTAAGATTGTTATAACGAAAGTTACTAACAGACTTGAAAATATTGGTTTTAGTAGAATATACAGCCTTAAATACACAAAAGCACACTTAAGAAGCTCACCTGGCCCTTGTGCAGTTTTTTTCTCTTCCACCCAGTTATAATAAGCTGAATAATCCCCATTGCTGGGCAGATATATCCAGCGGCCTACAATCCCTATGTTGGTTTCTCCATTGTTATCATCACAAATCCATCTTCCAGAGAGATAAGTAGTTCTCCTTGCCTCTGCCAGCTCACTGACGGTACTGGAGGTCATGCCACTGTCTGATTCAAATGTTGCATCTGCTGGATCCCTAGCAGAACCAACAAAAAAAATTAATGATAATGCGTATTTCATAGTGAATGGAATATATTACAATCCCTAATTAATGAATATGAATCACTCTGGTGCATCAGAAAAACTGAAGTTTCAATATAAAATCACATTTAAGCAGGATATATATGCATACAAAACATAAAATGTGATAATAGAAATTAAGATTTTGCATTAATAATATCACTTTTAATCAATTTATTTAGTTGTTAGAGATCCCTTTCATAGAAACAGAGAAAAACTACAGCACAATACAGGCCCTTCAGCCCACAAAGTTGTGCCGAACATGTCCCTTAGCGATTACTAGGCTTACCTATAACCCTCTATCTTACTAAGTTCCATGTACTTATCTAAAAGTCTCTTAAAAGACCCTATCGAATCCGCCTCCACCACTGTTGCTGGCAGCCCATTCCACACACCCACCACCCTCCGAGTGAAAAACTTACCCCTGACATCTCCTCTGTACCTACTCCCCAGCACCTTAAACCTGTGTCCTCTTGTGGCAACCATTTCAGCCCTGGGAAAAAGCCTCTGACTATCCACTCGATCAATACCTCTCAACATCTTATACACCTCTATCAGGTCACCCCTCATCCTTCGTCTTTCCAAGGAGAAAAGGCCGAGCTCATTCAACCTATCCTCATAAGGCATGCTCCCCAACCCAGGCAACATCCTTGTAAATCTCCTCTGCACCCTTTCTATGGCTTCCACATCCTTCCTGTAATGAGGCGACCAGAACTGAGCACAGTACTCCAAGTAGGGTCTGACCAGGGTCTTATATAGCTGCAACATTATCTCATGACTCCTAAACTCAATTCCTCGATTGATGAAGGCCAGTACACCATATGCCGCCTTAACCACAGCCTCAACCTGCACAGCTGCTTTGAGCGTCAATTGGAAGGATAGTTGTTATTTAAATCAAATATTAAGTTATGACCACTTAATGAATTAACTTTAACAAACCTATTCCCAAAAATTCATAAATGGTATTTAATCCAACATTTACAGTATAATTAACCCTATTGAGTTATCAATTGTTAACTGTGAGCAGAAAATGCATGGGGCCCTGGTACTTCTCCATGTCGGGATAAAAATTAGTTGCATAGTTATCCAAAACCAGATTCATGCATATCCTAATGACCAATTAGATAGAGGAAATGAAAAAGGCACTGGGAAAACAGCTAACAACTAATACTGATGTGTGGAATCAAAAGAAAAGAGAAGAAAAATATTTGCTCTTTACAGTGTTCAGATTCTGCTGTAATTTAGTCCAGTCACATTTAAGTCTCAAAAGAGCATTATGTTCTCCTTGAGGATGCAAAATAGTCTCTACCTAATCATTCAATCAGTGTTATTCTCTTCCATTTTGAAAGTCTGGAGAAGGCTGCTGCAATATTTTCATCAAATGATTTAAAATGCATATTAAAACTATATATGTGGGTATTAACCATCAGAAACCATAAGTAACCTTAAAATTTGCAACAGGCCTATAGTTCTCTTAAAGGTAAAGTAACATAAAAGCATTTCCGATTCTTGTTTTAATCCTCCCTACCTCATTCCTATTTTCACCTCCTGTAGAGGGAAAATCACACGTGTTAGTTCCAGGATGTGTGTCCAACGGTTGCGGGCTAGGTGCTCTTGTCGATTCCAGAACTCAATATTTTTCTTCTCAACCAAATCATTAAGTTTACGGATGAGTCTCTGAATTTTGTCCTTTTTTTCTTGATGTCGTTGGGCCCGGCGTTGTAACTTTTGGTTGTTTTCCTGATTTTTAAATACCAATTCTTTCTCTGAATTTAGCAACAAAGTTAAAAGTTAATAGCACTACATTCTCCTCATCATCCAATTTTACTAAACTTCTATTAAATAAAAAGTATATTTTAATATTTCCCTTCTCAATGTTTGAGGCATAGTTCCTGACCTCAGACAATGTTATTTTAAACTAGGAGATGTGCAACAGCAGTTCAGGTTATTTTCCTTCTGTAAGATTAGGGATTTTTTTGTATTATTGTACTGTACTATCTTTAAATATATCTGTTAAGAATGTATTCTGTAGGTAAAATAATCACAAAGTATGATGGGCAACCTCAGCTGAATGTTAGCTAGCTAGTTTTGTACAAGTGACACGAAATGCTGAGAAGCGACGTAAAATGGTTAATTTATTGTAAAACTTTACTGGAAATGCTTTAAACTGTGAGCAGCTTCAGGGAAACTTCTGACCTTTCTTTCAATAAAAGGTTGTGTACTGTATCTGGCAAAGAGCTGTAGAGTGCAAAGAGTCTGCACAAATTAGCCTTTTTAAGCTGCCATTTTAGGTGATTGACACGTGAGCACAGCAGCTAGAGGTGTGGTGTGACCTTTTGGTCTTATTGCTGTTAAGGACAAAAAGCATGAGTTGCATAGTGCTAATAGTATCAAGAAGGTGAGCCTGAGGCCCTGCAAACTATAGAGACGAATCATATGGTACTGGGGGTCTTTAAATTCATTCCAGCTCAAGGTATAATCTCGTAGAACAATTAATTTTATAATTACGAACCAATCAGATAGTCAGAAAGGAGTTTCACCTCATATGGCACAAAGCCATGCTGATGTAAAGTGTATAAAATAAGAATTTGTGAGACACAAAATGCACATCAAGTAGAAGAAAAGATGGATTTCAATTAAGAAGTGAATAGGTCAAAGACTGGTGTTCCACAATGAATACTATTACTTACCACTGTCTATTAAGTATTATGTATTTGTTCTTATTGTGGTAAACTTAATTCTTTTTTAAACTTGGGAAAAGAACAATGAAAGCTCTGCTTATTGTTGCACAGCAAAAACATGTATACACTTTTTCAGGAACTTTTTCCAAACTTAAAGGGTATATTCCACAGAACTGCTCCATTATCTGATGTATAACAAAGGGAAATATCTACCATCATTCAGTCTTTGTCACTGTTTAGGCACCTTGTTTAGAATGAACATACGAATTAAGAGCAGGAGTAGGACACTCAGCCCTTTGAGCCTGCTTTGCCATTCAATTAGATTATGGCTGATCTGAGTGTAACCTCAACCCCACATTCCTGCCAACCCCCCAATAACCTTGCAACCCCTGTTTATCAAGAATCTATCTAGCTATGGCTTAAAACTCTTCAAAGACTCTGCTTCCATTGCCTTTTGAGGTAGAGAGTTCCAAAGACTCACATCCCTCAGAGAAAAAAATTCTCCTCATCTGTCTTAAATGAGCAACTCCTTATTTTTAAACAGTGGCTCCTAGATTTCCGACAAGAGGAAACACCCTCTCCATATTGACCCTGTCAACACCCATCAGGATCTTAAAAGATTTTGATCCAGTTGCCTCTTAATCTTCTAAGTTCTAGTGGATATGAACCTAACCTGTCCAACCTTTCCTCATATGACAACTCACCCATTCATGGTATTAGTGAGTAAACCTTCTCCGAACTGTTTCAAACACATTTACATCCTTCCTTATAAGGAGACCAATACCGTACAACAATACCCCAGATTTGATCCCATCAATGCCCCGTACAACTGATGTGGAGATGCCGGCGTTGGACTGGGGTAAACACACGAAGAGTTTTAACAACACCAGGTTAAAGTCCAACAGGTTTATTTGGTAGCAAATACCATTGGTTAAAGTCCATTGGTTAAATACCATTGGTTAAAATACCAGGTTAAAGTCCAACAGGTTTATTTGGTAGCAAATACCATTGGTATTTGCTACCAAATAAACCTGTTGGACTTTAACCTGGTGTTGTTAAAACTCTTACCGTACAACTGAAGCATAACTCCCCAACTTTTATAACTCCCCCCACAACAAATTATAACTTTTTAGCTTTCCTACTTATCTGCTGTAAATGTCTGCGCCCCAGGTGACTTTAGTCACCAGGTAAATCTGACAGCAAGTATATGGAACATACTTTCTGTTTAAGTAAAACAAAACAACCAATACAAATGTTAAAAATTAAGTAAATTATTTCAGTTAAACTAGACAAAATTCTTACATTGCTTGGTGGCACAGTGGTTAGCACTGGTGCCTCTCAGCGCCAGGGACCAGAGTTTCATTCCAGCCTTGGGTGACTGGAGTTTGCACTTTCTCCCCATGTCTGCGTGGGTTCCTTCCCATAGTCCATAGATGTGCAGGCTAGATGAGATGGCCATGCTAAATTACCCACTTAGTGTCCAAAGATGTGTAGGTTAGATAGATTAGCCATTGTAAATGCGTGGGGCTAAGGGGATAAGGCAGGGGTGCAGGTGTGGGTAAAGATGTTTTTTTGGAAAGTCGGTGCAGACTCAATGGGCAGATGGAGTCCATCTGCACTGTAGAGATTCAAGATGTTAAAAAAATTAGGGAACATTCAAAAAGGTAAGAGACACTCAGAGCCATCAGGTTATTTAATCAAATAATATTCAAGACAAGGGATTATCTATCATATTTTCTGCCGCTCTTTTGGAAAATGGATAAGGGCATGTCAAAAATAAAATTAGTTAGTAAAATGACTTTTTCTTGTTCTTTAATGTCTTAAGATTTTATTTTATAGCTCCCTTTTTAATTTTGCTACCATGGTGATATCTTTTTATCTCTCAAAATCCATATTAAGTATTTTGTATGTCAGAATTCCCTGTACTATACTTCACGTCCTACCAGCTCCACTTCCATAACAGCTGGCACAGTATGCCATAGCTCCCAATTGCCTTGACCCCTCAATCAACTTTCCACCATGCAACACTGTAGTTCCCCTTTCACTTCTTCCAAAATCCCCAAAAAAGTACTCCCGAATCTCATATTAATCTTCCTATTATTGAGAGACTCAAAAGATGGTCTACATTCCTATTCCCCAAGATTTCCACATACCTCCCACCTACTCAAAACATCTTTCTTAACACTTTCTTACGGATCGTGGAACTAAGTCACTAAATTCAGTACCTAAATTAAACAGCTCGGAGATTGCAGAGTTAGACATGATACAATACTACCGACCATTGAGACTAAGCATGGAGAACTCAATTGATGCAAGTAAAATTAATTGGTGCACCAGTGGCAGAAAACATGACAGATAATGTGCTGGAAAAAAGTAGGCACAAGGTTTATTCTGGTACAGCAGACCATGATTATATAACTAGACTATAAACCTAGAGGTTTTTAGTTCAATGCATGTGATGAAATAAATCTGGTCATTAGCAACTAGTACAGGAAAAATAAAAATGATGCTGGGGACCTCAAATGTATCAATGTTTGGCATTTCTGGCTGACGGTGGTTACAAATGTTTCAGGTTTGTCTTCTGTCCTTACATTGGAGTTCGGCCATCATGGAGGATGGGGATGTTCATGGAACCTCCTAACATTAGCTGTTTAATTGTCCACTATCATTCAAGACCAGTTGTGCCAGGACTGCAGTTGGTTGTGGGATTGCTTAATCCTGTCCATAATGTTGCTCCTGCTGTCTGGCAAGCAGTGTTCTTGTGTTGTGGTTTCAACAAACCACAAATGAGGTTGGCTCCTCATTGGCTCCACAAACCTCTCTGGAGTAACCAGCAGGAGGTTTCCCTGTCCATGTCTAGCCTTATGCCATGATTCGGAGTCAATTTTGAGGACACCCAGAGCCACTCCCTATCCCAGTGTACTGCCACCTCTGGTGGATCAGTCCTGTCTGTGGGACAGGACATATCGAGGGATAGTGATGGAACAATAAGTGAAAGTCTGCAAAGATGGCTGAAAAGTATTTTTCTGACAGAATGATGTCAGACTGTTGCTTGACTAAGCTTTAACAAAGGGTCATCTGGACTCGAAGCGTCAGCTCTTTTCTCTCCTGACAGATGCTGCCAGACCTGCTGAGATTTTCCAGCGTTTTCTCTTTTGGTTGCTTGACTAATCTGTGGACCAGCTCTCTCAATTTTGGCACCCGCAGATATTAGTGAGGAGGACTTTGACGGAGTTGCAAGCCTCTTTGTCGTATCTGGTGCCCAAGTCAGCTGGGTGGTCCATCCAGTGTTATTCTTATTCTTTATCTGATGTCCAAATTACTCTCAGGTTCCCCCGTGAAGAACCAGACATCTGTGACACAAACAGGGTAGCACTTACCACAGCAAACTTAAAGCAAATTTTATTCCAGATTTATTTAATTAAATGAACATAAATTCCTCAGCTGCCCTGGTGGGATTTGAATTCATGTCACTGTATCATTAGTCCTGGATTACTTATATAAAAACAGAAAATGCTGATAGCAGCATATGTGGAGGGAGAAACAGCATTAATGTTTCAAGTCTGTATGACTTTTTCAGAGCTGGATTACCACTTCAGTAACATAATCACTAACAAAGTAAAACAGTTGCCCACCATATCTTTTCAAGTCTGTATCGGGGGCAGAGATGATGGTCATACCGTGGAGAATAATCATGATGAGTATGATATGATTAATGAAGACTTGGACATCAAAAGTGGCTAAGCGGTTCGGCAGCTGCAGAAATATCTTAAAGGACTAAAGTGAATTTCATCTAAGTATCCTTTATCCTTATTTGCATTTAATCTTTATGTTTTTTGTTAATAACTTTATTATTTCTACTTACAACAGCATTTTGTAATATGCTAAGCTTTTCTGGTTTAAGACTAAATCTTTGCTGCTGGTTTATTTTTAAATTGAGTCACTCACACATTAAAAAGGGGCTACATACAAACACACAAATTCTTAGCTTACAGGCCACTTTGAGAATAACACCTTTTGCATGGTTGTATCAAAAATGCACTGCAGAAAGACAAGATGCAAACTTCCGTTCGTAATTTCCCATTTTGGGTTATCCAACCATGTCACATCAAGCACCTGGTCATATTTTAATACAAGGACATCCTGAGTATCAGCAGGAAGGGTAAATTAGAAGCATGTTAACTTGGCTCCTTTCTTGAACCCACACGTGATCGATTATAGACATAACTGAGAAACATCTATGAGCAGGTGTGGAGCAGTGCTTCAGTTAGTAAAGTGCACAGTGAAGCAGCAAGTAGAAAAAATATACTAGATTCAAGATTAATACATCAGCAAAACATTAATTTATTCACAATTATCTTCATAATTTAAGAAGAGAATTTCACTAAGCTTCTGTACCTCTTTGTGCTTCCTCATTTCCACAACAAATTGCGTCTTTCAACTGTTCAATCCTTATTTGGCATGACATAATCTTCCATTTCTGAAAATTATAGAATTTATTATTCCACTGCTAAAGTACAGTTGTGGACTTAAAAGTGACAGATCAAATCAAACATAAGGTGTAACTGTTCAACATTCTGGAGATCAATTGTTCAAATTCTGACTGGCTTTTTACTTCGGAAGTGAATTAGAATATATTTTCTGTTGCTGAAGAAGTTTCTGCGTATATCAGAAATGATTGTGCTTATTTATTTTTTAAACAAAATGGCCTGAATCTTCCGCTGCCCAGAAATGTGAAATATGGACTTGTTTGTTTTAGGTCCTGACACATGTATATTTGTAATTGCCCGCAAAGTTTCAACTTTCGATGGATTGATTTGCACTGCCCCGGACACTGTGCAAAAGACAGTGCTGGAGACTTGGGTCAAATATGTGGGGCTTACTTGAATACTTGCCCTGGCAATGTTACACAGATTAATATCTACTGTAACTGAGTGATTAACAAATTAGGCACTACCGCCCCCCCCCCCCTCAAAATTTTAACAACTTTTGGTAATGGATGCTGTAGAGATGATGAAATTGACAGGACAGCTTTTTGCTGTATAAATGCGGTTTCTTAATAACTCAGTATTTATTAACTAAAATTAGACTTAGAGTCTGAAGCTATTCTTGGTCATTGACTGGTAACATTAACTTTACTTTGTTCCCTTCACTGATGCTCTCTGATCTGCATTTTCTTTATTTTACTGTAACTATACAGTGGGCGTAAGGGTGGCACAGTGGTTAGCACTGCTGCCTCTCAGCTCCAGGGACCCGGGTTCAATTCCCAGCTTAGGTCACTGTGTGTGTGGAGTTTGCACATTCTTCCCGTGTCTGCGTGGGTTTCCTCCCACAGTCCAAAAATGTGCAGGTTAGGTTGATTGGCCATACTAAATTGCTCCTTAGTGTCCAGGATGCATAGGTTAGAGGGATTAGCGGGGTAAATATGTGGGGGTTCTGGGGATAGGGCTGGGTGGGATTGTGGTTGGTGCAGAGTCGATGGGCCGAGTGGCCTCCTTCTGCACTGTAGGGATTCTATGATTCAGTATTGTGTGTTCTGGTACAGTTTTCTTGTTAAAGTGTTTTTCTGTTATGTATAATAAGAAGTGCATGATTGACTTATTTTTATAATATTATCAGTGGTGAATCAGAAAGTGCATAGTTTTTTACAAGTACAGAATCATAGAAACCCTACAGTGCAGAAGGAGGCCATTCGGCCCATCGAGTCTGCACCGGCCACAATCCCACCCAGGCCCTACCCCCACATATTTACCTGCTAATCCCTCTAACCTACGCATCTCAGGACGCTAAGGGGCAATTTTTAACCTGGCCAATCAACCTAACCCGCACATCTTTGGACTGTGGGAGGAAACCGGAGCACCCGGAGGAAACCCACGCAGACACGAGGAGAATGTGCAAACTCCACACAGACAGCGACCCGAGCCGGGAATCGAACCCAGGACCCTGGAGCTGTGAAGCAGCAGTGCTAACCACTGTGCTACCGTGGGTTTGTAAGCCTCTAAGGATATAAACCTAACATTCCAGGATTTAGATGCTTCAAGCGTGGTAAGTGGGTGACAAAAGCGGTGGGGGTGTTGCTTTACAGATCAGGGAGAATGTCACAGTTATACCGAGGGAGGACATCTTAGTGGGATCATATGGGTAGAACTCAGGAACAGGAATGATGCAATCAAACTGTTGGGGTTGTACTACAGACCTCCTAACAGCCAGCGTGAAGTGGAGGAATTGATTTGTCAACGGATTATGGGAAGATGTGAAAACAACAGGGTTGTTGTGATGGCCGATTTTAACTTCCCCAATGTAGACTGGAATTCCTTTAGTGCCAGGGGCTTGGATGGGGCAGGGTTTGTTCAGTGTGTCCAAGAGTACTTATTAAGGCAAACTGGAGATAATCCAACTTGGGAAGAGGTGGTTGTTGTGATGGCCGATTTTAACTTCCCCAATATAGACTGGGATTCATAGAGTCATAGAGGTTTACAGTATGGAAACAGGCCCTTTGGCCCAACTTGTCCATGCCACCCTTTCTTTTTTTAAACCCCTAAGCTAATCCCAATTGCCTGCATTTGGCCCATATCCCTCTATACCCATCGTACCCATGTAGCTATCTAAATGCTTTTGAAAAGACAATATTGTACCCGCCTCTACTACTACCTCTGGCCGCTTGATCCAGATACTCATCACCCTGTGTGTGAAAAAATTGCTCCTCTGGACACTTTCGTATCTTTCCCTTCTCACCTTAAACCTATGCCCTCTAGTTTTAGACTCCCCTACCTTTGGGAAAAGATATTGACTATCTAGCTGACCTGTGCCCCTCATTATTTTATAGACCTCTATAAGATCACCCCTCAGCCTCCTACGCTCCAGAGAAAAAAGTCCCAGTCTATCCAGCCTCTCCTTATAACTCAATCCACCAAGTCCAGGTAGCATCCTAGTAAATCTTTTCTGCACTCTTTCTAGTTTAATAATATCCTTTCTATAATAGGGTGACCAGAATTGCACACAATATTCCAAGTGTGGCCTTACCAATGTCTTATACAACTTCAACAAGAGGTTCCAACTCCTGTATTCAATGTTCTGACCGATGAAATCAAGCATGCCGAATGCCTTCTTCACCACTCTGTCCACCTGTGACTCCACTTTCAAAGAGCTTTGGACACGTACCCCATGATCTCTTTGTTCTGTAACTCTCCTCAATGCCCTACCATTAACTGAGTAAGTCCTGCCCTGGTTCAATCTACCAAAATGCATCACCTCGCATTTGTCTAAATTAAACTCCATCTGCCATTCGTCAGCCCACTGGCCCAATTGATCAAGATCCCGTTGCAATTGGAGATAACTTTCTTCACTGTCCACTATGCCACCAATCTTGGTGTCATCTGCAAACTTACTAACCATGCCTCCTATATTCTCATCCAAATCATTAATATAAATGACAAATAACAGTGGACCCAGCACTGATCCCTGAGGCACACCGCTGGTCACAGGCCTCCAGTTTGAAAAACAACCCTCTACAACCACCCTCTGGCTTCTGTCAAGAAGCCAATTTTGTATCCATTTAGATACCTCACCCTGGATCCCGTGAGATTTAACCTTATGCAACAACTTACTATGCGGTACCTTGTCAAAGGCTTTGCTAAAGTCCATGTAGACAACATCAACTGCACTGCCCTCCACTACCTTCTTGGTTACCCCTTCAAAAAACTCAATCAAATTTGTGAGACATGATTTCCCACTCACAAAGCCATGCTGACTGTCACTAATCAGTCCTTGCGTCTCTAATTGCCTGAAGATCCTGTTTCTCAAAATACCTTCCAACAACTTACCCACCACAGATGTGAGGCTCACTGGCCTGTAGTTCCCAGACTTTTCCCTGTAGCCCTTTTTAAACAAAGGCACAACATTTGCTACTCTCCAATCCTCAGGCACCTCACCCGTAACTATCGATGATTCAAATATCTCAGCTAGGGGACACACAATTTCCTCCCTAGCCTCCCACAATGTCCTGGGATACATTTCATCAGGTCCCGGGGATTTATCTACCTTGATGCGCTTTAAGACTTCCAGCAGCTCCTTCTCTGTAATATGTACACTCCTCAAGACATCACTATTTATTTCCCCAAGTTCCCTAACATCCATGCTTTTCTCAACAGTAAATACTGATGAGAAATATTCATTTAGGATCTCACCCATCTCTTGTGGATCTGCACATAGATGACCTTGTTGATCCTTAAGAGGCCCTACTCTCTGCCTTGTTACTCTTTTGCCCTTTATGTATTTGTAGAAGCTCTTTGGATTCTCCTTTGCCTTATCTGCCAAAACAATCTTGTCCCCTTTTTGCCCTCCTGATTTATCTCTTAACTCTACTCCTATACCCCCTATACTCTTCAAGGGATTCACTTGATCCCAGCTGCCTATGCATGTCATGTGCCTCTTTCTTCTTCTTGACCAGGGCCTCTATCCCGAGTCATCCAGGGTTCCCTACTTCTACCAGCCTTCCCCTTCACTCTAAGAGGAATGTGTTTACCCTGAACCCTGGTTAACACACTTTTGAAAGCCTCCCACTTACCAGACGTCCCTTTGCCTTCCCACAGACTCCCCCAATTAACTTTTGAAAGTTCCTGCCTGATACCATCAAAATTGGCCTTGCCCCAATTTAGAATTTTACCTTTTGGGCCAGACCTATCATTCTCCATAGCTATCTTAAAACCAATAGAATTATGGCCACTGGTCCCAAAGTGATCCCTCACTAACACTTCTGTCACCTGCCCTTCCTTATTTCCCAAGAGGAGGTCATGTTTTGCCCCCTCTCTAGTCGGGCCATCCACATACTGAATGAGAAATTCCTCCTGAATACACTCAACAAATTTCTCTCCATCCAACCCTCTAATACTATGGCTGTCCCAGTCAATGTTGGGAAAGTTAAAATCTCCGACTATTACCACTCTATTTTTCTTGTGTGCCAGGGGCTTGGGCGGGGCAGAGTTTGATCAATGTGACCAAGAGTGTTTAGTGAGGCAATATGTAGATAATCCAACTTAGGAAGAGGCTATCTTAGACCTGGTTCTGGGAAACAAGCCCGGACAGGTGATTGATGTCTCAGTGGGGGAACCATTTTGGGAACAATGATCACAATTCTAAAAGTTTCAAGATACTTGTAGAAAAGGATAGAAGTTATCCCAGAGCAAAAGTACTAAACTGGGGAAGGCTAACTACGACGGTATTAGGCAGGAGCTCGGGAATGTAGACTGGGGGCAGCTGTTTGAGGTAAATCCACATCCGATATGTGGGAGTCTTTTAAAAGTCAGTTGTTAATAATTCAGAACAAGTATGTCCCTATAAAAATGAAGGATAAAGGTGGCCAGATTTGGGAACCCTGGATGACAAGAGAGATTGTGAGCTTAGTGAAAAAGAAAAGGGAGGCATACATAAACTTCAGGAAATTGAAAACGGATAAGGCTCTTGAGGAATACAAAGATAGCAGGAAAGAGCTTAAACAGGAGACTTATGGGGGCAAAAAGGGACCATGAAATGTCCTTGGCAGTCAGGATTAAGGAGAATGCCAAGGCCTTTTATGCGTATGTAAGGAGGAAAAGGGTAGCTAAAGAAAGGGGAGGTACACCCAAGGACAGTGGAGGGAATTTGTGTTTGGAGACAGATGAGGTGGGTGAGGTCCTTAACAAGTACTTTGCATCAGTATTCACAAAGGACAAGGATGTGATGGATGGTGAGTATAGAAAGGAGGATGTTGACATTCTAGGACATGTTAATATAAAAAGGGAGGAGGTATTGGAGGTTTTGAAAAACATTAAGGTGGACAAGTCCCCAGGGCTGGATAGGGTATATCTCAGAATACTGAAAGAGGCGAGGGAAGAAATTGCTGAGGCCTTGGCCACAATCTTTGTATCCTCTTTAATCACGGCAAGGTATCAGAGGATTGGAGAGTCGTTAACATTGTTCCTGTTTAAGAAGGGCAGGGGAGACAATCTGGGAAATTACAGGTCTGTGAACCTTACATCAGTGGTGGGGAATTTATTGGAGAAGATTCTTAGGGACAGGATGTACTCACATCTGGAAGAGAATAGGCTTATTAGCAATAGGCAGCATGGTTTTGTGAAGGGGAGGTCGTGTCTCACAATCTTGATGGAGTTCTTTGAGGAAGTGACGGAAAAAATTGACCAGGGTAGTGGATGTTGTATACATGGACTTTAGTAAAGCCTTTGATAAGGTTACTCATGGCAGGTTGATACAGAAGGTGAAGTCATATGGGATCTGAGGTGAGCTGGTAAGATGGATACAAAACTGGTTTGGGCATAGAAAGCAGACAGTAGCAGTGGAAGGATACTTTTCGAACTGGAGGTTTGTGACAAGTGGTGTTCCACCAGGCTCAGTGCTGGGGCCTCTGTTGTTTGCAATATATATAAATAATTTGGAGGAAAGTGTCGGTGGTCTGATTAGTAAATTTGCAGATGATACAAAAATTGGGGGAGTAGCAGATAGTGAGGAGGATTGTCAGAGGGTAGGGCAGGATATAAATCAGCTGGAGACTTGGGCTGGAAGATGGCAGATGGAATTTAACCCAGACAAATGTGAGGTGATGTGATTTGGAAGGTCTACTGCAGAAGGAAAGTATGCAGAGTGCTTAGAAATATTAGCATACAGAGGGATCTCGGCGTGCAGATCCACAGTTCCCTGTAGATGGCAACTCAGGTAGACAAGGTGGTCAAGAAGGCGTATGGTACGCTGGCCTTCATTAGTCGGGGCGTTGAGTATAAGAATTGGAAAATCATGTTGCAGCTGTAGAAGACTTTGGTTAGGCCGCATTTGGAGTAGTGTGTACAATTCTGGTTGCCACACTACCAGAAGGATGTTGATGCATTGGAAAGGGTGCAGAAGAGATTTACCAGGATGTTGCCTGGTTTGGAGGATATGGACTATGAAGAAAGGTTGAACAAACTTGGTTTGTTTTTATTTGAGCATCAGAGGATATGGGGGGGGACCTGATAGAGGATTACAAGATTATAACAGGCTTGGATATAGACTGGATAGTCAGAGTCTTTTTCCCAGGGTCAATTACTCAGGGACATAGATTGAAAGCGAGAGGGGGTAATTTTAAAAGAGATTTAAGGGGCAAGTTTTTCACACACAGGGTGGTGAATGCCTGGAATGCGCAGCCGGAGGAGGTGCTGAAAGCAGATTCTATAACAACATTCAAGAGGCATCTGGACAGATATATGAATAGGCAGAGAATAGAGGGATATGGACCACAAGTGGCAAGAAAGTATCAGATTAGAGAGGCATCTGTGTCGGCACAGACTTGGTGGGCCGAATGGCTTGTTCCTGTGCTGCACTGTTCTTTGTTCTTAAGATAGAGTGCAATCTACTTTCCTGAAATGAATGACAGATTCACTTAGAATTCAAGTTGCTAGTGATGCAATTTCAAGGTATTGAGAGAACGATTCAAAAATCTGGAAGCTGGTTTGAAAGTGGCATCTCATAGATAGTGGCTTGTGGGTGTATTTTGAGAGAGATTCCTTAGGCCTTGGAAGAATCACAATAAAGTTCAATTGTCTGGAAATGCTGCTGCGAGTTCAGAAATAGTGGGAAAAGGATATAAATAGCATTGATAATAGAATGACTTTTGGCTATAGAAACACTGGGTAATGACAGTCGTTACAATTTTGGGGAAGGTCTGTATGAAAATACTTTGAAAGGAATCGAAGGAGTGACAACAGTAAAATGTTTCAAGGTCTTTTTATGGTAACAATCAATTGTGGGTCAGGGAGTATAAATTGCAGAATTTTGAAATGGGCGAGGGTGCTACTGAAGCTACTAAAAACTACAACTGAACAGAGAACAAACAATATGTAATGATTGTTCAAAGTAAGAGCACTGAAGGTGTTTGTGCAGTAGGACAGACGTGAGAGCTGATCATTGTAGCCCCACGTAGTCACTACTGTAGCATCCTCTGTTCAGCCATGAAGGGCCTTTCCTCTATCATTAGGTCATGGGTAGATTTGCTGAATGATGTGTCTCTAAGTGTTCAGTTGCATTCTTAACACCTCTATAATGAAGAAATCCATGCTACCTGGAGCATTAACAACATCCAACATCAGGCTGACACATGGTAAATAAGATTCACACCATGCAAATGCCAGGTAATGTTCACCTCCAACAAAAGAAAACCAAACCACTTCCAGTGACCTTCAATAGCTCCAACTTCTACAAGTTACCCACCTGGGGTGGGATGGGGTGAGAGAGTCACCATTAAGTGAAGAGAGGTCATTGAGGTTCCCCCTGGCCTCCTGGCACTGCTCAAGGGACAAACTGGCAATGCCCAAGGAGCATCTTGGCACTGCTTACCAGGAATCAGGCAATGCCAAGGAGGTGGGGTCTATGGAGACAATGGCGGGGTGGGGGGTCCCCACTGCCATTCCGCATAGGAATTGCAGGCAGATGGAGAGAGGACAGTGATCGGGGCTGGTTGGGGGGGGGGGTCAGAGTGTCGGAGATTCATTCTGGAAATCATGCTATTAAAAAAAAATTGATGTGAGTTTTCATGCAAATTGGGGACTAAGAATTGTTTTGGGAGAATCCCGGCCCTGAACTTTCATTCAGCAACCTGAATGACTCACACATCAAGCTACACATGTTACCAAGTATCAGAATGTATTGTATAAACAACTCACCAATTGATCCGTTTTCCACTTGCCTTCAATAGCTTTTATCACGCTGTAAAATTAAAATGAACAAAATTGAAAACCAGACTCATCATACATATGTACACACCAAAAGCATTAATGCCATGCCAAATGTATTTTACTTACTCTTGAAGATAATGAACTAAATGTTAATAGTAAAATTTCAGCCACATATTGAAGCAAAAGAAAGTGTTCGAACTAAAACATCAATTCTTACTGTTGCTGATACTTTTCCTTCTTACTTCTCAAATGTTTTAACCGTTCCATCTTGTCAGCATACCTGTGAAAAATCAAATCTTTGATTCTAATGACTGACTGCTCAGAAATGCACAATGAATTTACAGCTGTAATAGACCAAATTCAAAATGTTCTTAAAAGATAACAAATTACAGATGGTGCAAAATTTTATAACAAATCAATAATGAAAACTGCCAGGTGACAGTTTTCCACAGTAAATCTCTTGGATATTAATATGTCATTTTTAAAAGCTATATTAGGTCGATTTAACCACAAATCATTAAACCTAAGGTAGCCTGAAACAATTCCATATTATACTTGTATAATATTCTGTAAGGCAGAGATTTGAAAATATGCATTTTCCTGGCATTTTAATGATATGCTTTGTATCCTTGCACATGTTGTGCATAATACTGCGCACACAAGTTTTTACAACATTTTGAAATTAGACTTAACCTTTGCCAAAACGTAATGAAAATAATTACAACATGAATCAATTGTGATTTGTGTACAAGAACCTTGTACTTAAGAACAATTATCATTATACTTATTGCTAACCCAACTTTTATTGCACATTTGGTCTTGTGAAATAACTCACCCTGGTGGTACATTTTAGCTGTTTATAAAAGTCAGAGCACCATTCTATATGGAGACTTCTCTGGCACCTTGCACGATACACATATCTGAATATATAAATTTTGGGACAAACTAAAGCATTCAATGTATTACACCGATTGCACTCAATTGAGGAACCAACATGGGAACAGGCCATCTTGGACTGGGTGTTATGCAATGAGAAAGGATTAGTGGCAATCTAGTTGAGAGAGCACCATTGGGGACGAGTGACCATAATATGGTAGAATTCTTTGTCAAGATGGATAGTGATGTAGTTGATTCTGAGACCGAGGTCCTGAATCTCAATAAAGATAACTATGATGGTATGAGGCATGAATTGGCTATGATGGACTGGAAAGCATTACTGAAAGGAAAGACAGTGGACAGACAATGGCAGACATTTAAAGAATGAATAGGTGAACTCCAGGAATTGTTTATTCCTGTTGGCGCAAGAGTGGTACGGGAATTGTGGCCAAACCATGGCTTACAAGGGAAATTAAAGATAGTATCAGATTCAAGGAAGAAGCATACAAATTGGCAAGAAAAGCAATCGGCCTGAGGATTGGGAGCAGTTTAAAATTCAGCAAGGAAGGACCAAGGGATTGATTAAGAAGGGAAAAATAGAGTATCAAAGTAAGCTAGTGGGAACCTAAAAGCTGACTGCAAAAGTTTCTATACGTATGTAAAGAGAAAAAGATTGACAATTCTGCACTGTAGGGATTCTATGATTCTACAAATGAATTTAGGCCCCTTACAGTCAGAAACAGGAGAATTCATAATGGGGAATAAAGAAATAGCTGAGGAATTAAATTTGTAATTTGCTTTAGTCTTCACAAAGGAAGACATGAATAATGTACCAGAAGTTCTGAGAGAAACAAGTTTTAGTGAGGAGCTGAAGGAAATCAGCATTAGTAGAGAAATAGTTTTCGGGAAATTGAAGGTGTATAAATCTCCAGGTCCTGATAATCTTCATCCCAGAGCACTTAAGGAAGTGGCCTTGGAAATAGTAGATCCATTGGTAGTTATTTTCTAAAATTCTTTGGACTCTGGACTGGTTCCTACAGATTGGAGGGCAGCTAATGTAAGCCTGCTATTCAAAAAGGGAGTCATGATGTGGAGATGCCGGCGTTGGACTGGGGTAAGCACAGTAAGAAGTCTCACAACACCAGGTTGAAGTCCAACAGGTTTATTTGGTAGCAAATACCATAAGCTTTCGGAGCACAGCTCCTTCGTCAGATGGAGTGGATATCTGTTCGCAAACAGTGCAAACAGACACAGAAATCAAATTACAGAATACTGATTAGAATGCAAATCTCTACAGCCAGCCAGGTCTTAAATGTACAGACAATGTGGGTGGAGGGAGCATTCAACACAGGTTAAAGAGATGTGTATTGTCTCCAGACAGAACAGCTAGTGAAATTCTGCAAGACCATGAGGCAAGCTGTGGGGGTTACTGATAATGTGACATAAATCCAACATCCCGGTTTAGGCCATCCTCATGTGTGCGGAACTTGGCTATCAGTTTCTGCTCAACGACTCTGCGCTGTCGTGTGTCGTGAAGGCCGCCTTGGAGAACGCTTACCTGAAGATCCAAGGCTGAATGCCCGTGACTGCTGAAGTGCTCCCCCACAGGAAGAGAACAGTCTTGCCTGGTGATTGTCGAGCGGTGTTCATCCATCCGTTGTCGTAGTGTCTGCATGGTTTCCCCAATGTACCATGCCTCGGGACATCCTTTCTTGCAGCGTATCAGGTAGACAATGTTGGCCGAGTTGCAAGAGTAGGTACCGTGTACCTGGTAGATGGTGTTCTCACGTGAGATGATGGCATCCGTGCCGATGATCCGGCACGTCTTGCAGAGGTTGCTGTGGCAGGGTTGTGTGGTGTCGTGGTCACTGTTCTCCTGAAGGCTGGGTAGTTTGCTGCGGACAATGGTCTGTTTGAGGTTGCGTGGTTGTTTGAAGGCAAGAAGTGGGGGTGTAGGGATGGCCTTGGCGAGATGTTCGTCTTCATCAACGACATGTTGAAGGCTCCGGAGGAGATGCCGTAGCTTCTCCGCTCCGGGGAAGTACTGGACGACAAAAGGTCGACGAAGGGTACTGCAAAGAAGTGTACCGACAACTGAACAACGAGGAACACTACAGACAGTTACCCACAAATCCGACCAAAGAACACACCCGTCAACTCAACACTCTGATCAAAACCTTTGATCCGGACCTTCAGAGCACCCTCAGTGCTCTCATCCCACGTACTCCATGCGTTGGAGATCTCTACTGCCTCCCAAAAATACACAAGGCAAACACACCCGGCCGTCCCATCGTTTCAGGAAACGGAACCCTGTGCGAGAACCTCTCCGGCTATCATAGAAATCCTACAGTGTAGAAAGAGGCCATTCAGCCCATCGAGTCTACACCGACCACAATCCCACCCAGGCCCTACCCCCATATCCCTACATATTTACCCGCTAATCCCTCTAACCTACCCATCTCAAGACACTAAGGGGCAATTTTAGCACGGCCAATCAACCTAACCCGCACATCTTTGGACTGTGGGAGGAAACCGGAGCACCCGGAGGAAACCCACGCAGACACGAGGAGAATGTGCAAACTCCACACAGACAGTGACCCAAGCCGGGAATCGAACCCAGGTCCCTGGAGCTGTGAAGCAGCAGTGCATCTTGAAACCCATTGTACAAAGAACCCCCAACTTTTGTCGCGACACTACGGACTTCCTACAGAAACTCAACACACATGGAGCAGTTGAACCAGGAGCACTCCTCGTCACAATGGATGTCTCGGCACTCTACACCAGCATCCCCCACGATGATGGCATTGCTGCAACGGCCTCAGTACTCAATGCCGTCAACTGCCAGTTTCCAGATGCAATTTTACAATTCATCCGCTTCATCCTGGACCACAATATCTTCACCTTCAACAACCAGTTCTTCATCCAGACACACGGAATAGCCATGGAGACAAAATCCGCACCTCAATATGCCAACATCTTCATGTACAGGTTCGAACAAGACTTCTTCACCGCACAGGACCTTCAACCGATGCTATACACTAGATACGTCGATGACATTTTCTTCCTTTGGAGTCATGGTGAGCAATCACTGAAACAACTATATGATGACATCAACAAGTTCCATCCCACCATCAGACTCACCATGGACTGCTCTCCGGAATCGGTTGCATTCTTGGACACACGCATCTCCATTAAGGACGGTCACCTCAGCACCTCACTGTACCGCAAGCCCACGGATAACCTCATGATGCTCCACTTCTCCAGCTTCCACCCTAAACACGTAAAAGAAGCCATCCCCTACGGACAAGCCCTCCGAATACACAGGATCTGCTCGGATGAGGAGGATCGCAACAGACACCTCCAGACGCTGAAAGATGCCCTCATAAGAACAGGATATGGCGCTCGACTCATCGATCAACAGTTCCGACGCGCCACAGCGAAAAACCGCACCGACCTCCTCAGAAGACAAACACGGGACACGGTGGACAGAGTACCCTTTGTCGTCCAGTACTTCCCCGGAGCGGAGAAGCTACGGCATCTCCTCCGGAGCCTTCAACATGTCATTGATGAAGACGAACATCTCGCCAAGGCCATCCCCACACCCCCACTTCTTGCCTCCAAACAACCACGCAACCTCAAACAGACCATTGTCCGCAGCAAACTACCCAGCCTTCAGGAGAACAGTGACCACGACACCACACAACCCTGCCACAGCAACCTCTGCAAGACGTGCCGGATCATCGGCACGGATGCCATCATCTCACGTGAGAACACCATCTACCAGGTACACGGTACCTACTCTTGCAACTTGGCCAACATTGTCTACCTGATACGCTGTAAGAAAGGATGTCCCGAGGCATGGTACATTGGGGAAACCATGCAGACACTACGACAACGGATGGATGAACACCGCTCGACAATCACCAGGCAAGACTGTTCTCTTCCTGTGGGGGAGCACTTCAGCAGTCACGGGCATTCAGTCTTGGATCTTCAGGTAAGCGTTCTCCAAGGCGGCCTTCACGACACACGACAGCGCAGAGTCGGTGAGCAGAACTGATAGCCAAGTTCCGCACACATGAGGACGGCCTAAACCGGGATGTTGGATTTATGTCACATTATCAGTAACCCCCACAGCTTGCCTCGTGGACTTGCAGAATTTCACTAGCTGTTCTGTCTGGAGACAATACACATCTCTTTAACCTATGTTGAATGCTCCCTCCACCCACATTGTCTGTACATTTAAGACCTGGCTGGCTGTAGAGATTTGCATTCTAATCAGTATTCTGTAATTTGATTTCTGTGTCTGTTTGCACTGTTTGCGAACAGATATCCACAACATCTGACGAAGGAGCTGTGCTCCGAAAGCTTATGGTATTTGCTACCAAATAAACCTGTTGTGAGACTTCTTACTATTCAAAAAGGGAGGCAGAGAGAAAACGGGGAACTATAGACAGCGAGCCTAACGTTGGTACTGGGGAAGTTGCTAGAGTCCATTATCAAGGATTTCATAACTCAGCATTTGGAAAGCACTGGTATAATCAGATAAAGTCAAATGGATTTATAAAAGGGAAATCATGCTTGACAAACTATTGGAATTATTTGAGGATGTAACTAGTAGAGTTGACTGAGGAGAACCAGTGGGTGTGGTTTATTGAGATTTTCAGAAGGCTTTCGACAAGGTCTCACATAATAGACTACTATGTAAAATTAAAGCACATGGGATTGCAAGTAATGTCTTGAGATGGATTGAAAACTGGTTAGCAGATAGGTAGCAAAGAGTTGGCATAAATGGGTTGTTGGCAGTCAGTGACTAGTGGGGTTCCATAGGGATCTGTGCTAGGACCCAACTGTTCACATTATATATTAATGATTTGGAAGAGGGAACTAAATGTATTATCTCCAAATTTGCAGATGATACAAACTTGGGTGGGCACAGTAAGTAATCTCACAACACCAGGTTAAAGTCCAACAGGTTTATTTGGTCTACCAAATTTATTTTGTCACCAAATAAACCTGTTGGACTTTAATCTGGTGTTGTGAGACTACCTAGTGTGCCTATCCCAGTCCAACGCCGGCAACTCCACAACTTGGGTGGATGAGCTGTGAGGAGGATGCAGAGATGCTTCAGTGTGATTTGGACAGGCTGTGTGTATGGGCATGTGCATGGCAGATGCAGTATAATGTGGATAAATGTGAGCTTATCCACTTTGGTAGCAATAATAGGCAGACAGATTATTACTTGAATGGGTGTAAATTGAAAGAGGTGGATACTCAGCGAGACCTTGGTGCCCTTGTGCATCAGTCGCTGAAAGTAAACGCACAGGTACAGCAGGCAGTAAAGAAGGCAAATGGTATGTTGACCTTCATAGCGAGAGGATTTGAGTACAGGAATAGGGATGTTATGCTGCAATTGTATAGGGTGGTGAGGCCACGCCTGGAGTATTATGTGCAGTTTTGATGTCCTTATCTGAGGAAGATGTCCTTGCTATAGAGGGAGTACAACAAAGATTTACCAGGCTGATTCCTGGGAATGGCAGATCTGTCATATGAGGACAGACTAAGTCGGTTAGGATTATATTCACTGGAGTTTAGAGAAGGGATCTCATAAAAATGTATAAAATTCTAGCAGGATTAGACAGGGTAGATTCAGAAAGAATGTTTCCAATGATGGGAGAGTCCAGAACTAAGGATCATAGTTTGAGGATCAGGGGTAAACCTTTTGGAATGGTGGTGAGGAGACCAGAAGATGGTGAATGTGTGGAATTCACTACCACAGAATGAGGCCAAAATATTGTCTGATTTTAAGAAGAAATTAGATATAGCTTTAGGAGTAAAGGGATCAAGGTATGTGGGGGGGGTGGGGGGGAAGGGGATCAGAATATTGAATTCGATGATCAGCCATGATCAAAATGAATGGCGGAGCAGGCTCGAAGGGCCGAGTGGCCTACTCCTGCTTCTAGTTTCTATCTATGTAATTGTCTCTTGTTCTAAACAGTCGAAATCATTGACAATAGGTGTAAAGGGATTTCAAAGCATATGGAGGTCACCCAGATAGGATCAAATGAATGTGCAAAATCAGTGGTAATTTGATCGAGGTTTCTAATGCAATGAAGGGACAAGATCATCTTCAAGTTGACTAATTATTTCAACTGAATAGCCTAAGGAAAACTGGGATCATGCTGGTAGGTTATTTAAGGGTAGAACCGGGTTGAATATTAGGCACTTTTTCTTTATCAATCAAATAGAAAATCCATGGAACGGGTTATCATGGAGAACACTGATTTGCTATCTTCCTTCAAAATAAAAGGGACTTGTTTCTGGTTAAGGTAGAGATTACTCCGCCAAGAAATTGATCTCCCATAACATACATCAGGGCCAATATGATCTAGAACAGTTTTAATTGCATAATGGAGTCAGAGAGAAGCTATCAATGTTTAATTCTCTCCCCCCCCCCTCCCCTCCCCTCCCCCCAACCAACCAACCAGTAGGTCTAGATTTGTGAAGTGCTGGAGACATCTAAATATGTTAAAAGCACTAAGTTGTTGTTTTTATCTGGTTTATCATCTCTCCCAGATTAAATGCCCGAGTGGCATAGGTAGTGTCTATGGTGTTTTGCTCTACATATGACTAAATGTTTAAATTTCAGGGCCAACTAGGGCACACTGTATTGCACAGATTGTACTCAATTGTCTCACCCTACAATGAAACATTTTGTCATTTAATCTCTCCTGACCTCCATCTCATCACCAACCTCTCTTTTGTGGTTCTCATCACTCTCCTTTTTCATTTGCCCAAAACCTGTTATATTTCTAACTTTTCACAGTTCTGATGAAAGGTTACAGACCTGAAACATTAACTTGCTTTCTTTACACAGGTGCTGCCAGTTCAGCATTTTATTTTTTATTTCAATTTCCAGCAGTATTGTTTTTGTATTTGTGTCTATGTTGTGATAGATGTATATCACAAATATAAAGAACATGCAGAAACATGAAACAAAGAACAACCAGTTGGTTCCCTATCATTTTTGCAAATAATTGAAATTGAGAGAGCAAAGGAACACAGCTGTTTAAAAGTAATTATGCATAACTGTTTTCTATAGCCTAAATAAATAAACTATCTTTCATAAATTATAATTGCTTCTAGCTAAATATCCAGCTGTGGCTGATCCAGTCACCGCACTGTAAAGCTACTGTAATAATGTCCTTATAACTGATAAAAGATAACAAAATAACTGGATCGAACTGGCGGCATCTAAATATGTTAAAAGCACTACGTTGTTTTTTTAAAATCTGGTTTATCATCTCTCCCAGAAGATTATATGCCTGAGTGGGATAGTTAGTGTCTATGGTGTTTTGCGCTACATACGACTAAATGTTTAAATTTCAGGGCCAACTGGAGCACTCTGTGTATTGCACAGATTGTACTCAATTGTCTCACCCTACAATGAAACATTTTGTCATTTAATCTCTCCTGACCTCCACCCCATCACCAACTTCTCTTTTGTAGTTCTCATCACACTCCTCTTTTCAATTGTCCAAAACCTATTATATTTCTATATAGAGAAGACAAAAATTAAGTCTGGTTCCAGAACAAACCCTAAAGATATGAGAGCTGAAACCATTAAAATTAAGAAATGTTATTTTTAACCTGTTACTTTATGTGCAGACTGATCACTTCAGCTGATGCTAGGATGATGATAATTTGCATGTATCCAATTTATATGTATATATTGGCAAATGATAGGTATCAAAGTATAAGAATTGTTGGTATTAGTTGTTGGAACAGTTTGTTATTTTGGCCATCTCGTGACAATTTCAAGCATTGATCATAGTTGAAAGTAATTTAGTTTGTGCCAAATCTGACACAGCAATTCCAAATTAAGAACATTGTTCATTATATCCCTGTAAGTATATTCACGAATTGTCCCTTAAAAATGCAAATTGTCTTGATCTCAACCAGTCATGGTTCCTCTTCTCCACTTGATTCCCCAAAAGGAAATGGTCCTTCTTTATATAACATCTCTAGTCCCACAAACAGCACTGAGATGAACATCGAGATAATCTCTTTTAGTGCTAATGGGACAAACATAGTCCAGACTATGGAGGGAATATTCCTGCTCTTTGGTTTAATATTTTAACTGAAAGATGGCACCTCCAACAGTACTGTACTTCTTTAGTACTGCACTGAAGCTAAATAATGTGCTCAAGTCTCTGAAGTAGTTCTGATGCATAGGTAAGAATTTCAATCAAAGATGATCACCATTTGCCTACAGAATGATTATCTTTCAATTGTGAGCAAGTGCTGAAGGATGTTCCAGATAGCCATAATAAAATGCTAACTGTGGCTCCACTGTAAATTTAATTTTTTAGTGTAATGTTACATTACTTAAAAGGTATTTTTTATGAATCCTGCAGCAACCCAGCATAATCATGATGAAAAAGGATAGCCTGCCGTATGCTAAATGCTCAACGTGGCTATATATCTAAACAGAGCAGTGGCGGGTGGTCAAAGTGATTCTACTAATTGGCCCTCTCTCATTTCCAGCAGTTTAAGTATGTTTCAATCTCCAATAATTCTGCTTTTGATTTCATGGTATCCAAATTGGAACAGCGTTAAACCAAAAGCATAACATGAGTTCCATGGATTCACAGAATGCTTCGTACTTCAGTCTTTTTCTCTCCCACAAGAGACCCGAAACGTGCCCAATTATGTACACATCAGAAGACTGAGAGAGCTCTGACCAAGGGACATCTAGGCTCAAAACGTTGGCTCTACCCTTTCTCCATAGATGCTGAGATTTTCCAGCATTTTTCTGTTTTTGTTGTGTAAGAGGACTGTACAACTTGGAGCGTCAAGGAATTTCCCAACAGCAAAGTCGTATTCTTTCTTCAGTCAGGCTACTGGCGGAATTAGGAAGGGCGAAAAGTGGAGAAAGAAGGCTTTATGGCTACTATTTTCCCACAGCTACTGCCTAATAGAGGTGACCAGCCAATATTTATCCCGCTGGTTAATAAGGTCAGCCAATATTTATCCCGTTGAACATTTGTGTAATACCTGTTTAATAAGAGAGTCTTTCTCAACCCTAGGAAACATGAGCGTGAGTGGCTTAATGTTGCGTTTAGACAGTGCCTCTCGGACTCGGTGACAACTTTGCTGAAGGGGAGGCTGGTGTGTGGGGCCTTTAAGCCGCGGGCCGCCCTGCTCTTTCGCAGCGCTGACAATAAACAGCGTTTCATTCCTGGTAAACAATACCTCTCCGAGTTCCTGCTGTCGAAGTAAACGAAATCTCCGGCCAGGATACATTTAGCGCAGGTGAGGCGCCGTCTGGCGGTGTTGCAGAGCGGGCAGCGCTCCACGGCCACGTACAGCCCCTCGGCATCGTCCACCGAATCGAGCAGCGGCAACGGGAGCAGCGACGGTGGCGGTTGATCGCGCGCCTTGCCGACCCCGGCTCGCGCTGCCCTCCTCCGCTCCGTGGGAGACGCCATGCTCAGCGCGCGGAGCCCCGTCACGTGGGTTTTGTTTTAATTCGGGTGCATTGTGGGCGCAGTCGGTTGGTGTCACGTGCCTCTCTCCGCGATCGTCCACCCGGGTGCGCAAAGCGCGAGAGGAGACTTTCACCCGCAAGGTACCAACAAGTACTACCTCACATACCAACAAACACTCCAACAAAGTCCAATGTGGGCTCCTGTACTGCTGTAGCACAAACAAGTTAATGCACTCTACCATAGGTTTATAATCTCCTTCTCTCCCCCCCCCTCCTCAAGGATGACACTGCCAACTGAAGGAGCTTTTGACATTTAAAACTTTGGAAGGGTGCACATAGCAAGTGTAAAGCCAAGTTAAAATTGAAGTCGAAGTAAACATCATGCTGCAAGTACACGAGGTAGATTGATGTCCGAAAGAATATGATTCAAGGTGGTTCGTACCTCTCTCCATGTAATTACATTTTATTTTTTCTATTCTTTCACAATAACTCCAAGCTTGCAAATGGCAGGCAAAGCAAGCTCGTCACTTTTACCAATTATAAACATTACTCATTCTAACCTGTCTGTTACATAGGGTGTACAGCAGATCTCATTTGAACTAGGCATACAATCAAAATACAGTTCACAACAAAGCAGTGATCACTTACATTTCATTATTGATCTTCTCCCTTGCCCTTCTTAAAGGGCATATGCTAGAAAGTGTCAATAGGATATTCCACTGACAGTAGTGTTGCATTAAATTATAATCCACATAGGATGTAAATGCATTAGAGGCAGTTCAGAGGAGGTTCACTAGATTGATTCCTCATTTAAAAAAGACTGCTTCCAGGTAAGTTCAGATGGCTCGTTTCCAATGGAGTTTAGAAGAGTAAGGGACAACTTGATTGAAGTACAAGATTCTGAGCGGTCTTAAGGTGGATGTGGAATGGATGTTTCCTCTTGTGGACAAGTCCTGGCCTAGGAGCACAGTTTTAAAATAAGGTGCCCTTTTAGGACAGGTGAGAATTGTTGCGATTTGGATATTTAACTTGCCACAGACTGGGGATTGAATTTGAGAACTTTATAGTTTAGTATACTTCAGTTATTCACTGTCAACAGAAAGCTATCAGGGAAATTCTTTAGCTCATGTTTTTGAAGTCACAAGACTGCATGCTTTGCATAAAGTGATAGAGGTATTGTTTATAAATGACTGGGCTGCAAGTAGGATTTGTCTGGACAGAGTAAACTGGGAGGGCATACAAGGTAGGTAGAAGAAATTTCCACTTATTTAATTGGAAAATTGAACAAGTCTTACTTTGCAAGCAATTTGGCCTAGGAAATACTGCATCAAAAATTTAAATTAATTTTTTAAAAATTGAAACAAAATAAATATTCTAGAATATTTACTCATTTTCTGCAGCAGAGCCCTTTCAAATTACAAACATTATCCTTAATTCTCAGCCATACATATACTGTACAATACACATTCAAAACAATACACTTTCCCACACATTGAAATCAAAAAATTGCATTGATTCATAATTAGATTTTTCAATTCACAAGAACATTTTATGTCTGTTTAAGCTGTTATGTGCTGCTTCAGAGAATGATATTGGAATCATTACTGTTTCTGATTTACGTTAGTTGAATCTCACTGCTTATTATTGACATTTGAAGATGGCACCTGATGAGGAAGGGCAACTCAAATAAACCTAGGGAATACAAGTGGGTAAAATGAAATACGAGAAAGAAAAAGCAGAAACTTAGGATTTTTCAGACTCAAACGGAGGCAACTGAACACTGATCTGATTGTAGGTATACAGGGTAACAATTAGAAGGTTAATTCAAATTAAACTACATGAGTAAAGCTGGGGACAAGTTCAAATTAGTAAAGAGAAATTCTAAGATTGACACCAATAAGTTTTTCTAACAAGGAGTGATTAACACATGGAATTGAATTACTTAGGGTGGGGAGAACCGCAGAGTAGTTTGGTTGGATGAATTAAAATTGCCCAAAAGACCCATCCTCTTCAATATTTATTTTGTAAATTGCAACATCAGGTGTAGTCCCAAGGAATGATTCCTTTCTTATGTGCTCATCCACATTGTAATCGGTTCTTATGTAGAGGTATATGAATAGCTGTAGAGGCATTCTTGCTTTGCCATTATGCCTTCTTAAAGCCCTTCAAAATGGGATAGATGTTCTCAAATGCTTCATAGATCTCTGCACGGACTTTGGCACCTACAGGATAAACGAATGTTTTTTTTGAGTGCTACAAAGTTATGTTAGGTATCAAATGTTAAAACAACAACTTGAATCCATGACAGTAAAATACCATCTTTACAGGCATGTTTCTATTCATTTCTGTCCTGGTTCCAAAAACTGATCCTTCAGTTTGCATCTTTTGTGCAAAGTGTTATTAAGTGAAATTAAGTGTATTATAACTAAAACGTAGATCATCATAAATGATGGTGAAAGGTTAAAATTGGGGACAAGCAGGAATGCGGTGTTGTAGTTACAATCAGGTCAGTCATGGTCTGATTGAATGGTTGAGCAGCCTACTCCTAATTTGTATGTAAAAAGAGGGAAAGGTGTGGCCAAACAGGCCACCTAAAATGGCAAATTATAAAGCACTCTGGGACAATTGGGCAAGAACTAAAACAGCAGGCTGCAGCCTAAAAGACAAACAGGCTGCAGCTCAGACGACTGAATACACAGGATATGGGTCATCTCCAGGACAAAGAGGACTTTCTGGTCAAACTGGGTTGTTTACTAGACGTAGGGATGCCTTAACCCCAGCACCTACAGACATGGCTGTTGGGAACACAACCAGAGATTGGTGTGGCAGCACCCGATTGGACTTTATCGATCAGGGTGATCAAGTCCTGATCGATTGATTGGCAATGGCCAAGAGGCGCAAAAACTAACGGGGTATAAAAAGGTGCTGCACAACAGAAGAAGCTCTCTCTCTCTGACCCCATGAACGAGCTACAACAATGGTGACCACCACCAGCAATGACCAGCACGAGGAAAGCCACCATACCCAAGAAGGAAGGAAGACCAGAGCCAGAGTGTCAGACCAGACTACGCAGAGGACTACAGAGACCAGCACACAGATAAAGGCCAATATCTGCCTGGGAACTTGCCAGTCATGCAAAAATCAAGTCAAGGTCTCGTATTGGACTTTAACTTTAGTATTTCTGTAAGGTAACTTATTGTTGGTTGGTTGGGTGATTATTGATGGTGTTCTCAAATAAATATTGTTGTACTAACAAGAAGTCTACTCTCAATACTTTGTACAGACTGTGTGGCAGTCACAGCAAAGGGATACGTGGAAACATTGACTCAAACAAAATACATAAATATCAGCTACTTTTCATTATACGTATGATTTGGTTGTCTCATTATTACTTTTAAAATAGTATTTCAGTTCATTGAAGTGGTCTGCTTAGGAATTAAACATTTACAGAGCTCAAATTAGATGTGGGGAGATTCTTTTCTTTGTATAAATTACTGAAAATGCTACTGAAATATTATAGTCATTTCATAACTGCATAATTATTCACCAAATTAGTGTAAAATGAATGATCTCCTATAATCCTAAATTAGTCTTGTATTTTCTCTCTCAATCACCATTATATAGAATTTAGAACACGAGGTCTACAATAGCTCAATACAAATTAATGTAAAACTGATTTTTATACACTGATTTAATCAGCAAGGAATAGAGTAACAAAAAAAATTACAGAACTTAAAATGAAATTGATTGATTGATATAAATTGAAATGGATCAATAAAAAATAAAAAATCATTGACCATTGTTAGCAAGTACAAGGCCATAAAAGGTACGTGTATTATTTGGTTACAGCTATTTAAAGTCTTAGCCACATTAGAGAGCAAATGAGTTTGATCAAAAATATTTTGATAATTAGCACCGAAATTCAATTAGAGTGTCCCAACAATGCAATAGATCAATATGAAAATGAACCAGATTTGTTTTACCTGTCAAAACCACCTTGCCAGAAACAAATATAAGCAGAACAATTCTTGGTTTGACCATTCTGTAAATAAGACCTGGGAACAGTTCTGGTTCATAACTGGAAGTGAAAAGTAGCTGTGTTAATAAAAATTGTAAATATAGGGAGATCTTAAATTTAACACTTCTTGGGTCCAAACTGAGACCCATACATTCAAGTTAATAGTTTGAACACATTCCAGCATTGATACATGGTAATTTGATCATCTTACTATGGTTTTATTCTCAAACATATTGGGAATAAAAATATGAATTTTGTACTATGTTAGAAAGTTGGAATGAAAAGTAAAGAATTGGATAAATAAACTGATAGGGAGTTAGCTGCACAGAGGACTGGAGATGTAGATCAACCTAGTAACTGGGTGAAATGGATAGTGTTGTGGGTTTTGATGTTCAGCTTTTTAATTGAGCACAACTTTTTTTCCTTTAAGTAACCAGACCAAGTCACGGAGTTCTCAAACAAAGATAAAAGCAAAATATGCAGATGCTGGAATCAAACAAAAACAGAAAATGCTGGCTCTATCCTCTTCCCAGAGATGCTATCATATCTGCTGAGATTTTCCAGCATGTTGTGTTTTTTAGTTCTCTTAGCTGTTTTAATTTCGAACTATAATGAAGACCCTGCAAAGTCACAGAATTCAGGAATACACGAGCAGTTATAGTTTCAAATTTGATTACAAGTAATTAATACATAAGAGTTTTTATCCATTCATAGCAATTAAGGCTACATCATGGATAAGATGCAGATATTAAAACCAAATCACAATCATTGTACATATGCTTAATTATAATATCCAATTAGCATGAAGACTTAATCATATTAGCTGACCTAATTCATCATTGATGTCCCAATTTGTGGATATCACACCGTCCTCCCACGTCCAGATGTTTGATTTAATGAATTCTCAGATTAAATGCCTTGATGCTTTATCTGTGTCGACTTTTATAAAGACCTCAGAATTTTCTCATAGCAGCTTATTGTATGATTAACTCTTTTAGCTACTTTATTAAGCTAAGTGGAGAGCAACAGTCTAGGGACCTAGATCATAGCCATACCCAGTTGCAAAGCAGAGCTCTTAGAATCAAGCTGTTGTGCAGAAAAAAGCAGAAGAGGTTAGTCCCTAAATAGGGAAGTCATCACAAGGACATTAAACTAGTTCATTAATAGGGGGTAGGGCTCAGAAGAAGTTAGTAAATTTTCCAAAACTAGTCAGTAGAGATTATGGAAATTGGCAGGAATAAAACTTCAGGCACAGCAGATAGAGACAACGGGGGGGGGGGCAACGCAGAACTGAGTGCTGCACCCAAATGCATGAAGTATACAGAACAAGGTAAGTGAGCTGGAAGCACACATTGTAATTGGAGGGTACCATGTGTGCATCACAGATGTGGCTGCAAGGGGATCAGAGGTGGGATCTGAATATCCAATGATGTGTCCTATTGAAAGGTCAGGTAGGAGGCGGGGTTGCCTTGTTGGTAAGAAATGAAATTAAATCATTAGCAAGAAGTGATATAGGGTTGGATGATGTAGAATCTGTGTGGGTAGAGCTGAGGAATCGCAGAGAAAAAGACCGTGGTGGGAGTTATGTACAGGCCCCCTAGCAGTAGTCAGGATGTCAGACAGAAAATAAATCAGGAGATACAAAGGCATGTAAGGAAGGCAATATTACAGTAACCATGGGGAGATTTCAATATGCAGGTGGACTGGGAAAATCAAGTTGGAGCAGACCCCAAGATAAGAATTTGTGGAATGTCTATAGGATGGTTTTTTTGGGGCAGCTTGCGCTAGAGCCCACTAGGGAACAGGCACTTCTGATCTGATGTATAATGAGGCGGACTTGATCAGAGAACTTAAGGTGAAGGAACCCCTGGGGGCAGTGACCACAATATGATAGAATTCACCTTGCAGTTTGAGGGGGAGATGTTGGAATTGGATACAACAATGCTACAATTGAGTTAAAGGAAACAAGGCCATGAGGGAGGAGCTGGCCAGATTTGATTAGAAAGGGAGCCTAGCAGGAAAAACTGTGGAACAACAGTGGCAGGAATTTTTGGGGATAATTCAGAAGGCACACAAATTCATGGAAAAGAAATCATGTAAAGGGGAGGACAAGGCAATCATGGTTGACAAGGGAAGTCAGGGATAGCATAAAAGCAAGGAAAGAGCATACCGTGAGGAGAGGAATAGTGGAAAGCCAGAGAATTGGAAATCCTTTAAAAGTAGAGGATAACTAAAAAAAAAAGATGAAACATGAAAGTAAGCTAGCAATAAGGAAAGATTGCAAGAGATTTTTAAAAGATATATTAAAAGATGAGGCAAGAATGGATATTGGACCGCTGGAAAATGAGGCTGGAGGAGTAGTAATGGGGGACAAAGAAATAGCAGAGGAACTGAATGGGTACTTTGTATCAGTCTTCACGGTGGAAGACATCAGTAACATGCCAGAACTTCGAGAGTGAGGGGGCAGAGCTAAATGTAGTGGCTATCGCTAAGGAGATAGTGCCAGGGAAGCTGAAAGGTCTGAAGGTGGATAAATCACCCAGACCGGATGGACTACACCCCAGGGTTCAGAAGGAAATAGCGGAGGCATTGGTGGTGATCTTTCAGGAATCACTGGAGTCAGGGAAGGTCCCAGAGGACTGGAAAAAGAATGTTTAAGGGACGGAGGGAGGCAGAAGATGGGAAACTATAGGCCAGTTAGCCTGACCTCGGTAGTGGGTAAGATTGAAATTGCGGAGTACTTGGAAATGCATGGTAAAATAGGGCCGAGTCAGTACAGCTTCATCAAAGGGACATCATGTCTGACAAATGTGTTAGAATTCTTTGAGGTGGTAACAAAGTTAGACGAAAGGAGAGCCAGTGGACATGATTTATTTGGATTTCCAGAAAGCCTTTGACAAGGTGGCTTACAGCAGGCTGCTAAATAAGCTAAGAGCCAATGGTGTTAGAGGCAGGGTACTAGCATGGATAGAAGATTGGCTGACAGACAGAAGGCAGAGAATGGGGGATAAGGGCATCCTTTTCAGGGTGGCAACCTGTGACTAGTAGTGTTCCACAGGGGTCAGTATTGGGACCACAACTTTTCACTATATACATTAATGAACTAGAAGATGGAATGGAGGGCATGGTAAATTTGCAGATGATACAAAGATACGTAAAGGGACAGGTGGTGTTGAGGAAGTGGGAAGGCTGCAGAATGACAGACAGACTAGGAGAGTGGGCAAAGAGGTGGCAGATGGAATACAATGTGGGAAAGTGAGAGGTTATGCACTTTGATAGGAAGAAAAGGCATAGACTGTTTTCTAAAATGGGGAAAGGCTTTGGAAATCTGAAGCACAGAGGGACTTGGGAGTCATGGTTCAGGACGAACATGCAGATTCATTTGGCAATTAGAAAGGCAAATTCAATGTTCGCATTCATTTCTGGAGGGCTAGAATACAAGAGCACGGATGTACTGCTGAGGCTGTATAAGGCTCTGGTCAGACCCCATTTGGAATATTGTAAGCAGTTTTGGGCCTCATACCCAAGGAAGGATGTGTTGACCTTGGAGGGAGTCCAGGAGGTTCACAAGAATGATCGCGAAATGAAGGGCTTGTCACATGAGTGGTTGATGAGTCTGGGGTCTATACTCGGAGTTAAGGATGAGGGAGGATTTAATTGAAACTTACAGAATATGGAGGGGTCTAGATAGAGTGGACGTGGAGAGGATGTTTCCACTAGTGGGAGAGACTAGAACTCGAGGGCACAACCTCAGAGTGAAGGGACTCTCCTTTAAAACTGAGGAGGAATTTCTTCAGCCAGAGGGTAGTGAATCTGTGGAACCCATTGCCACAGAGGAAGTCAGGTCATTGAGTGTCTTTAAGACAGATAAATAGGTTCTTGATCAATCAGGGGAGTAAGGATTATGGGGAGTAAGGATTATGGGGAGCAGGCAGGAGAATGGGGATGAGAATCCTATCAGCCATGGTTGAATGACAGAGCAGACTTGATGGGCTGAATGACCTAATTCTTCTCATAGCTTTTGGTCTTAGTCTGTGTCAGACCTCCCATAAATTCTTCCTTAAACTAGAAGAAATGTTCCCAAAAGAAAGCTACAGATCCTGTGTGGTAATTATTTTCTGGATTTGGCTCCGAGTGTTAAAACCTATGGGATGTTGTATTCTCAGGAGGTTAGTAGACAGATTTAGATGGGGGGGGGGGGGCTTGTAAGTATACTATCTGAGTAACCATTATTATGGTTAATTGCAAATATTGTTCTTTACTGTTGCCTTGTGTTTTAAAGTTTAATAAAATGTATAATTTGAATAATTTACATCAAGACTGACCCCTTTCCTCACATTTTTGCAAAAGAAAAGTTAGGAACCGGTGTTCCAGGTTTCTGTTCTGGGATTTGGGATGCCCTTGCACCTATCAGTGGGATGCATAACAACTGTGACCTTATCAAAAAAATTGAAGGACAAACCTTGTCACATTTATACAATGCTTGTTGACTACTTCTGGCTGAGTCCTTGAGTAAGAAGTCTAACAACACCAGGTTAAAGTCCAACAGGTTTATTTGATAGCAAAAGCCACGAGCTTTCGGAACAGGCTGTCCCTTTGTCAGGTGGGTGGGAGCGAACGCCCCCACCCACGTTCGCTCCCACCCACCTGACAAAGGGACAGCCTGTTCCGAAAGCTCGTGGCTTTTGCTATCAAATAAACCTGTTGGACTTTAACCTGGTGTTGTTAGACTTCTTACTGTGTTTACCCCAGTCCAACGCCAGCATCTCCACATCATGAGTTCTTGAGCTCAGAGTGTTCATTCAGTTGACCAAGCGGTGAATAACATACATTGTCTTAAGAAACAATGTTTAAAATTGGGATGAAGAAATTCATGGTTGTTAACAGATGTGAGAAAACCTTCAGTTGTAAAGAATGTGGGACAGACGACCTGAAACTAAGTAGTTAAATGTAGTCCATGTCCCAAAAGTTAGTGGCCAATTGGAAGAAAATATGGCAAAAATAATAAAAAAGGAACAAAAATCATTGATTTAACAGTATAAGTGGATCGAAATAAGTAACCACAGTCCATTAACTGACCAGAATGACCCATGTAAGATTGCAATCATTAATACTTTGAACACAAGTTCATATGCACATTGCCAGAACAATCAAATGCTTTGTAAAAACACTTTGACCTACATTTGTATTCATGCATGCAATTTGTCGAGGCCAGCACGAATGCCAACAAACCTGTATATTGCTATACAACCAATGGTTATGCTGTTAGTTGACTCTGCTCCCAAATAAAACAAAATTAGGATTGGCTTGATTTTACAAGAATAATGAGCATGCAAGAGTCCAGAATGGATTAAATGATACATATGCACTTGTACAGTTATAACTGAGATATTTAGGTATTTAATGGAGATTTAAATACAACTGGAGAAAAGCTATTTAAACATACTTCTACTTCCCATCTCACTGATAATGACCCAGCATTCAAATACGTATTTTCTGTATGTGACAAGGTGAATGCTGACAAGGAACAAACTGGCATTTATATAGTGCCTTATACATCCTTAGGATACCCCAAAATGCTTCATAACTAATATTTGATTTGAACTACATTGCCCACAGGGAGTAATGAAACAAAATGAGTTATATTATTTAGGTCATGCTTGTTGTGGGACAAATGTTGACCAGAGACAAGGAGAGGATACCCAATCAGCAATTAATGCTATATTTACCTGGGCATACCTGGGTTTAATCACTTCCTTAGAACTAAACAGAAGTACATCCAACTTAGATTATGCAAAGTTTCTTGCATGAAATTTGAACCCACATTCTTCTAGACTCCATAGTAATAGCACCACATCATGAGCCAAGGCGACCACAGAATTCAATAAAGCCAGAACCACACAAGTTGAAATTAAGCAATAGTGCAAGTGAAACTAAAGTGCCTGTCATTTTTGTTTAAATAAACAACCTGGAGGTTTAATTCAACCGAAGACCACCAAAATAGCTATTTAATAAGATTAGTAACATTTTAAATGTCTTGATTAATACTGACCATTAGACTATTTGCTGCTGCTCTTGCTAGTTCAAAGTGTCTAAAACACCAAAAGAAGATTTCTAACATTTTTTTTAAAAAAAGTCATTGCTAATATAGCAAAGTTGTGGGAAAACCGGACACAAATTAGTCTTTACAGCATCTATTCAGTCCATTGACTCCAAACTGCTCTGTTGAGCAATCCAGCTAGCCCCTGTATGATAAGCTATGGGAACAGTTTTTCTTTGTCAACCTTATCAAAAATCAGTCATAATCACACACTTATCAAATTTCCTCTTGATTCCTTTGTCAAAAGGAGAACTACTCCAGCTTTTCCCACTTTGGTTCCATTCAGGTAAATTCTCTTCACCCTTGCAAGGGCCTTATATCCTTCTGTGGTGACCAGAACTGGGTGTAACATTCTACTTGTGGCACAACTAAAGCTTTATAAAAAAGATTCAACACATCTCCCATGCTTTTATGCTCAATATCTCTGTAAAGTCCAAGATTGAGATATCCTCTATGGAACTAAACCCCAATATTTTTCTGTCTCTGCACATTTTAGAACCGTGCCATAGCATCTGTATTGCCTCTCCCTTTCTAATCAAGGACATTAAATTCTATCTGCTACTCATTTGCCCATTCTGATAGTCTGCATCGTTACCAACCAACTTCAACATCTTCACTATTTGCCACATCACCAAGTTTGCTATCATTAGCTCAAACTTTACTCAAGTCTTTGGTGTAGTACTTTATCAAACACCTTTTGGAAAGTCCATGTACCCTCATCAACCCTCTTAACTAACCTGCTGGAGTGTTTTGATAAACACCAATTGTCCTCAACAAATCCATGCTAGATTTTCTGATAACTAATTAGAAAAGGGAGAAACTGCTGAAAACAAGAATGACACCAGTCAACTCTTAATTCCAAGTTACTAATGCAGAAAAGCACTAAAATTTCCACTTTGCTTGCTTAATTCAAAATAATTTTTTTGAACTGAAGTGGAATTTACTTGGATTTACTGAAGTTGATACGAAGAACTGTGCACAATACTCTAGTTGAGGCCAAACCAGTGTTATATAACACATCGCGGCACGGTAGCACAGTGGTTAGCACTGCTGCTTCACAGCTCCAGGGACCTGGGTTCGATTCCCGGCTTGGGTCACTGTCTGTGTGGAGTTTGCACATTCTCCTCGTGTCTGCATGGGTTTCCTCCGGGTGCTCCGGTTTCCTCCCACAGTCCAAAGATGTGTGGGTTAGGTTGATTGGCTATGCTAAAAAATTGCCCTTAATGTCCTGGGATGCGTAGGTTAGAGGGATTAATGGGTAAATATGTAGGAATATGGGGATAGGGCCTGGGTGGGATTGTGGTCGGTGCAGACTCGATGGGCTGAATGGCCTCTCTCTGTGCTGTAGGGTTTCTAAGATTCTAAGACATCCTAGCTTTTGTATACTATGCTCCTATTAAACCATACTCTTAACCCATCCTGCCACCTTCAATAATTTATGTAGAAATATACCAAGGAATACAGATGCTCTATTCAATTGACAGCAATGCAAGGTTAATACAAAATCAGCTATTACTAGTTGAGAGAGACTTGAAACATCATGGGGGATTGTTGATTTACATAATAAGCAGTTGATTTGGTTGGTCTGAATTAGAAGTCAAATGAATTCATTATTTCATACAAGAGAACCTTCAGACTAGCTGAAGTAAAAGGTGTAATTCATATTCCAGTGGTCTGAAATATTTGGACCATAAATTGCTGGAACAGCGTACTGTTATATTTTTTCCTTTCATCTCAAAAAAATGTTTGTTCCCACATTTGCTGAACTGTAAGCAGATGAATGGGGAGATCAATAGTGCATCTCCTTAACTGATGAGATTTAAAGGACTGTGAAACACAGTTAGTCATTCAGCACCCCTTGTCATTAGAGTTATCATGGACAGAAAGGGGGAAGAAAGATTGGGTTGAGAGAAAAACTAGAAAATGTAAACCTTGAAAATGACAATTTAAAAATCTCCAACAATTCATTCTGAAGGAATGAAACTCCAGTTTAAAATTGTTTTGAACCAGAGAGATTGATTGGTAGCCATTATCATAGATACTTAAAACACAGTTCAAAATTAATAATTCAGAGTGTAAGAGTGGCTTATTGTCTGTTGGGGATCCAGACAAATTGGTTTTGTTCAAGATTCTTATAAAATATGATGAGCATTTAATTGCAGTTTGCTTCATCCAGATCGTGCAAGTAAACAGCTCAAGAGACTTTCAAAAACTCTGGATTATGTAAACTAAATCTGAATGAAGCCGCAATCATTATGATGAGAAAATGGCTGTTTCATAGAACATAGAACATTACAGCGCAGAACAGGCCCTTCGGCCCACGATGTTGCACCGACTAGTTAAAAAAAAAAAATGTGACCCTCCAACCTAAACCAATTTCTTTTCGTCCATGAACCTATCTACGGATCTCTTAAACGCCCCCAAACTAGGCGCATTTACTACTGATGCTGGCAGGGCATTCCAATCCCTCACCACCCTCTGGGTAAAGAACCTACCCCTGACATCGGTTCTATAACTACCCCCCCTCAATTTAAAGCCATGCCCCCTCGTGCTGGATTTCTCCATCAGAGGAAAAAGGCTATCACTATCCACCCTATCTAAACCTCTAATCATCTTATATGTTTCAATAAGATCCCCTCTTAGCCGCCGCCTTTCCAGCGAAAACAATCCCAAATCCCTCAGCCTCTCCTCATAGGATCTCCCCTCCATACCAGGCAACATCCTGGTAAACCTCCTCTGCACCCTCTCCAAAGCCTCCACATCCTTCCTGTAATGTGGGGACCAGAACTGCACACAGTACTCCAAGTGCGGCCGCACCAGAGTTGTGTACAGTTGCAACATAACGCTACGACTCCTAAATTCAATCCCCCTACCAATAAACGCCAAGACACCATATGCCTTCTTAACAACCTTATCTACTTGATTCCCAACTTTCAGGGATCTATGCACACATACACCTAGATCCCTCTGCTCCTCCAGCAGATGGTTGCTTGTTTGAGAGAAGACAAACACGTAATTGTATTTAGGGAAGCACAAACATGAACATATCAAAAATAAACTTTATGCTGTGGTTGTATAGAACATTAACACTTGAGGGTTCTCATGATGGCACTATGGCACAGTGGTTGGCACTGCTGCCTCTGTCAGGGACCCAGGTTCGATTCATAGCTTGGGTCACTGTCTGTGTGGAGTCTGCACATTCTCCCAGTGTCTGTGTGGGTTTCCTCCGGGTGCTCCAGTTTCTACGCACAGTCCAGAGATGTGCAGGTTAGGTGGATTAGCAGGATAAATACATGGGGTTACAGGGATAGGGCCCGAGTGGAGCAGTCGTCAGTGCAGGCTCAATGGCCTCCTTCTGCACTGTAGGGATTCTATGTAAAAAAAATCAGGTTTTGCCTATATTTTCAGTCAAAGGTAATGGTAGAATTATGTTCAAACCATTCACCAAATTCAAAATTATACAGACAAAGAATATACAGTCCAAAAGTATACAGTCCAAAGATGTGCAGGTTAGGTGGATTGGCCATGCTAAATTGCTCCTTAGGGTCAGGGGGATCAGTGGGGTAAATGTGTGCGGTTACAGGTATAGGGCCTGGATGGGATTATCATCGATGCATGCTTGATAGGCTGAATGGCCTCCTTTTGCACTGCAGGGATTCTGTAGAACACAATGCAAATTTAAATTCTCATTTGTTGCAAGGTAAATAATTTCTACCAAACAACAAATGTCAAGTTCAGCTTTGGTCCTTTATCTAAAATAAGTTCATCATACAGAAATTGAAAACATGACAACAACTGTGGCCTATGCTAGTCTGTCACTCAGCATCCTGGACAGGAGTCAGCCTTATGGCAGACACATTTTGTCCACAGGAGGAGAGATGTCTCTTGACGTCATTCAGATGAGATGCCAGTGTAGTGCAAAGTTGGAACCAAATCAACTACCTGTACTAAGTACTGTAAACCAACAAGCTAACCCAGACTGGTTCACTGGCATTGCTGCAATTGACCTGCCTGGCTCAAAAGACTGAGGTGTAGGATCTGGTTTCTTTTTACATAGCTCCAGATTTCATCCCCCCGCCCCCCCAAAAAAAGAGTGTCCTGTGTAGGAGGTTCCAGTTGAACTAGTGTCAAAATTATTTGGTAAATTGCAGTTTTATCCGCTTGAAATGCAGTACTATTCCAACAGCCATTTGGGGCTTTTAAAGCTCATCCTGTTGCCAACTGCCGCAAAGCCTTTCAGTAGCTTGATTTAGTTGAAATATAGACACCCTTCTTTCATTAAACAGCACTAACCAATCCCACATGTGAGTGCACACAGACATTTCTGATACTACACAATGGCTTTAAACAATGTACTAACAGGAACTAAATATTGGACTCACAATGCTTATATTGGTCAAACAAGGAAGATAGCAAAAATTTCCCTGTTGATTTCACATGAATACAGATGTACCCACATTGGTGAATCATTGTGGAGTAAAAATGAGTTGAACAATAATTTCTGGGACACGGGCCGAGCTTTGAGGACTGAAGCGGCTATGATCCATCAAAACAGCACCAAGGGGGCAGAGGGCAAACACAGAATACAATTTGCTCAGTAGTAAGCATAAAATTATATTACCTACCATAGATATCAACAAGCCAACTTTTGAAGCCTCAAATTTTTTTCCCCCCAGAAAACAGGGGCAACATAAGCAAAATATAAAAAAAGTGAACGACTGTTGTAGGCAGTCACTATTTTGCAATCTCATCAGCATCCAATGAAAGTGGTGGACATCTTAAACCCCCATGCTTCTTCGCAATGCAGCTTGTATTGCCCATTTGATCCCTCCTCCACCAGATAAGGCAACAGCAAATAAAACATGCATTTGAGGGGTGAAAAATTAAGGTTGACTACTAGTGCGAGTGTAACATGTCATGGTCGAAAAGATCGACTTGCATGCCAAGTATACCTATAGAACATTATTTTTGGGTCAGAATAAGGCCAGGTCAATTTAAACACCATGACTTACACTATTCTCACCATGGTTCCAAGCCTTATGAAGTAAAAAGTGACTTGATTTATTGTCACATGTATTAGCATACAGTGAAAAGTGTTGTTTCTTGCGTGCTATATGGACAAAGCATACCGTTCATAAAGAAGGAAAGCAGAGAGTGCAGAATGTGTTACAGTTATAGCTAGAGTGTAGAGAACGATCAACTTAATGCAAGGTAGGTCCATTCAAAAGTCTGACAGCAGCAGAGAAGAAGCTGTTCTCGAGTCGGTTGGTATGTGACCTCAGACTTCTGTATCTTTTTTCCGATGGAAGAAGGTGGAAGAGAGAATGGCCGGGGTGCGTGGAGTCTTTAATTATGCTGGCTGCTTTGCTGAGGGAGTGGGAAGTGTAGACAGAGTCAATGGATGGGAGGCTGGTTTACGTGATGGATTAGGCTATGTTCACGACCTTTTGTAGCTCCTTGTGGCCTTGGGCAGAGCAGGAGCCATACCAAACTATGATACAACCAGAAAGAATGCTTTCTATGGGGCATCTATAAAAGTTGGAGAGTCGTAGCGGACGACTATAGATATAGTCAATAGTGGATATAGTTATACATATTTCAAACAAAAAGACATTGGAAAGTGTAAGAAGTTTGATATCTTTAATTGAAAAATTAGACACAGGAGGCAAAATGGCCCCCTTTTCAGCCCTAAATTCCCCGTTATACTGAAAGATTTCAGTTGTTACCTGGGCAAACAAAATTTTGACTGAATAACCTAGTTATTTTGGTTACTTCCTGCCTGGTTCTCAATTTTCTCTCATCTTTGGATGTTTTCCCATCAGCATGTTCAAAATTCAGATGCTTGGTGGTTTGATGGATGCAACAGCATATTTTCTAGCTCTGCATTATAAAAAGGAGAATTTGAGGAGACATGAGCAAGGTGCATTTTTCACATTAAGCAATGTTGCATCTACCCTCAAAACACACAAGAAACATCAAATTTGACACATTGGAAATAAGCCTTAGGAATGCAAGATTTACAGAGGTACCAGGAGCCTACTCATTTTTATGCTCAAATTCACTGTGGCCTTGACCCTACCTATGATAGCCTCCTCTAGCCCAGTCTTCTCAAGCTTCTGCATTTCTCCAACTCACCAAGCTCCATTCTCTTCATATCACTGACAATCATGTTCTCAGCCACCTATTCCCCAAGGTCTCTCTCTTTCCATTTCCCTCCATAAAACCCAAACTACTGACAAGCTTTTAGTCACACTTCCTAATATTTCTGAGTCAGTGTTGATGTGTCCAATTATGCTTTGTAAAGTGCCTTAGGATATTTTGTCAAATGCACTACACAAGCCCAAGGAGCATGTTTCAAGGAATATATTAAAAATATAACTCACTAATGTAATCAAAAATTAGGGAAACAAATCTGTCACAGAAGTAGAGAGACAATTAGTCCAGTTATGGAAATAGAAGGGAAGTTCCTTTGTTATGATCAAAGCTGAAGTTATTGGGCCTGTGCAAATTAAAACAAGAATCCCTTAAAATGTAAAAGCTTTCAAAGGTTTCTAAATTTAATTTCTAGCTCAACTAGTTAAAAGTTCTGATTCATACAAAAAAAGGGTTTGTTATATTTTACATGGAATGATGATTGTAAAATTTGCTTCAATTCAGTTCTTGGCCACAACAGAAGTTGGGAGGTATTTTAAAATAGACAAACTTTGGATAACAACAGTCAAATCATTTGCCCCCTTGGGAGGGAACAATGATTACTTCAGCTTGGCAGTCAGTTTAACTGGAGGTTTTCAATTGTGATTTATTTTTGTGCATTGGTAGGCCAAAGATTTTTTTTTACAATGATGCATTGTGCAGTGAGCAACGTTAGTTGGATTTTGCCTCATACAAATGCCACAAATTGCTGAAACAGCAAGTGCAGTGATGCAAATATTACATTTTAGATCTCAAACATCATGCCTAACCTTTATTTCTGAAGAGCAATCAATAGCCAGAATTTTCCGGCTGTTCACACCAGTGGGATCTTCTGATCCTGTTGACGCCACACTCCCACCATAGGATTCCCAGTGGTGAAAGGACATTCAATGGGAAACCCTGTTGACAATGGCAGGACCAGAAGATCCCACTACTGGCCAATAGTGAGCCGCCTCCGTAGAACACAGCGAATTGTGGGAAAAAGCTCACCAGCAGATGGTAATAGAATTAAAGTTTACTCTGAAAGGTTAAGAAAGATAACATTGTGACCCCATTGTGTTTGGGGATTGTTGCATGGATCCTGGAGAAGTTAATGACTGAATGGTGTGCAAACTTTCTTCAATAAATGTGAGGTGATGTATTTTGGTAGATTGAACCAGGGCAGGACTTACTCAGTTAATGGTAGAGCGTTGGGGAGAGTTACAGAGCAAAGAGATCTAGGGGTACAGGTTCATAGCTCCTTGAAGTGGAGTCACAAGTGGACAGAGTGGTGAAGGTGGCATTCAGCATGCTTGGTTTCATTGGTCAGAACATTGAATACAGGAGTTGGGACGTCTTGTTGAAGTTGTACAAGACATTGGTAAGGCCACACTTGGAATACTGTGTGCAATTCTGGTCACTATTATAGAAAGGATATTATTAAACTAGAAAGAGTGCAGAAAAGATTTACTAGGATGCTACCGGGACTTGATGGATTGAGTTAAGGAGAGGCTGGAATTCTTTTCTCTGGAGCGTAGGAGGCTGTGGGGTGATCTTAGAGGTCTATAAAATAGTGAGGGGCATAGACCAGCTAGATAGTCAATATCTTTTTCTAAAGGTAGGGGAGTCTAAAACTAGAGCGCATAGGTTTAAGGTGAGGGGAGAGATACAAAAAAGTGTCCAGAGGGGAAGTTTTCTCCCCCCCCCCCCACACAGAGCGTGGCGAGTGTCTGGAATGAACTGCCAGAGGTAGTAGTAGAGGCGGGTACAATTTTATCTTTTAAAAAGTATTTAGACAGTTACATGGGTAAGATGGGTATAGAGGGATATGGGCCAAATGTGGGTAATTGGGACTAGCTTAGGGGTATAAAAAAGACAGCATGGACAAATTGGGCCGAAGTGCCTGTTTCCATGCTATAAACTACTAGGACTATGACCCATGACGTATCATAGAACTTAAAAAATGGGGTCCATCTAGTTCACCTACCATCCTGGAACACACAAGATACAATGATAATAGAGTTAATGTCAATTAATGGCTAATTATTGTACAACAAATGTAGAGATGAGGAAAACCTTTTGGGGGGGGGGGGGGGGGGGGGGAAAGAGAGCAGGAGCTAGGTCCATAAGTCACATTTTTGCTTCTATACTACACTTACTGTCATGACCAATTTGGAATGTTAAAAATTTTGCATTATGGCACGAGTATGGATGACACCACTGGTGTTAAAAAAAAACATTTCAAAAACCTCCAGGAATCATTTACTACCTTGAATATTGCTGAAGCTTTTGTCTTGCATTCAAAAACATGACAAATACAAGAATGCCAAAATTTCAAACAATCACAATTTATACTACAGGAGGAAGTGCAAGTTGACTCGGCATGGCTGAGGCACTGGGACAAGGAAAGCCACAGGGCACGATAGGTCCCCATGCATCCAAGTATTCAAAAAAAACAAGTAGCCATGTGATTCCCTCTTGATGAAGTGCTCACTAACTGTCTGTTTGGAGAGAAGCTGGTTTCTGATGGAGATTAAGGTTCATTCCTACTCCATGCATATTTTTATATGCTGATAATCCACCTTTGAATCTGTAGCTGCAAGGATTTGCTTACACACTTATGCGCTTTCCTCCACGCCAAAATTCACCTTGGAGCAATCTAACTTGCTTCCTTTGCTCAACATGCTAGTTGAGAAATGCAATAATAGTTTCTCCACTCTTGTCTCCCACAAATCTACCTTCCATGGTCAAAATGTGTTGGGATTTGTATAGCTGTGTTAGAACATTGACCTTATCAGCAATCTTATAAATAGGGCCCTAGCTATTTGCTCACAATTCAAGCTCGACAGAGAAAGAGTACAAAGCTATTCTGCAGGATAAAGGCTAACCTTATTGTTCACTGTGTTTCACACAAATGGGATAAAGACCACCATCTTGGACCCGAAAAGTGCGTGTCTATCTCAAATTACCCTGGAAAGACCATGTTCAATGGAATGGACTGGTGGTGAATGACAGAAACAAGTACCTGGTGCCCTCTGGCAATGACTAAACATATCCACACAAACTATAGAAACTGTTTGTTTATATATCATCCTTTCTTTAGTTAAGAAACCAAATGATGGATTTAGGGGATTTATATTTTGATGGGTAAAATGTTAGAAGGTAAAGATTTAAGTAGGTTTAATTTAATATTTCTGTGCCTGGAAAGGAGCTGCAGATAGATTTCATGTTGAAAAATACATTTGGCTATTTAGGGGTTAACTAAATCCAACAGGATCTGCCCCAGCAACAAGTTTAGAAATGAGAGAGAAGGGGTAGGGCCGGAGCACCATGTGTAGCAAGTGTGTGTCAAGAGTTGATAAAGGAGCTGGGGGAAAAAGGTCGGGGTCTCAGTTCTGCTCATGGTTGAGAAAAGCTGTAACAATGGAGTAAACTGAAGCTAAATGTGGTAGTTCAACAGAGGTAGTGACAGAAAAATAGACTTCAGAATACCGAAGCTAGATGGATAGAGAATAAGGCATGCTGCAGAAGAAATCAAGGAAGAGAAACAAGAGCAGAGTTAAAGAAGTCATTCAATTTATAGTTAGAAGACTTTCAGACGCAACTGAAGTTTTGAAGTCATTTGACAAAGAAGCTGGGACTCAAGTTAAAGCAATTGACTGAGAGAGGAAACAGTAAGTCAACTGAGGCAGGGAAAACTGAAAAGGGTTGGTTCAAAATCCTGACAGGAATTACTGCTAAAAAGTGAAGTGAAAACTCACCTATGAAAATTATTTGGGGAAATTCTGAGGAAGAATGTTTTAGTCGAAGTAGGGAAGGAGGTAGAAGAGGGGGAGGGGTAGCATTATTGGTCAGAGATTGTATCACAGTGTCAGAGAGGAGGTTTGATGAGGACTTATCTGTTGAGGTAGTATGGGCGGAGATTAGAAAGAGAGGAGAGGTCACCCTGTTGGGAGTCTTTTATAGACCTCCTAAAAGTTCTAGAGAGGTTGAGGAAAGGATTGCGGAGTCAATCCTGCTTAGGAGTGAAAGTAATAGGGCAATTGTTATGGGGGATTTTAACTTGACTAATATTGACTGGAATTGTTATAGCTCTAGCTCGTTAGAGGGGTCAGTTTTTGTTCAAAGCGTGCAGGAAGGTTTTTTGACTCAGTATGTAGACAGGCCAACTAGAGGTGAGGCTATATTGGATCTGGTGCTGGGAAATGAGCCAGACCAGGTGCTAGACTTGGAAGTTGGTGTGCATTTTGGTGATAGTGACCACAATTCGGTTACGTTCACCTTAGTGATGGAAAGGGATAGGCATGAACCTCGGGCCAGTGGTTTTAGCTGGGGGAAGGGTAATTATGAGGCTATTAGGAGAGAATTAGGAAACATAGGTTGGACTAGGAGATTACAGGGACTGGGAACGTCCGACATGTGGAGTTTTTTCAAGGAGCAGCTACTGCGAGTCTGTGATAGGTATGTCCCTGTCAGGCAAGGAGGAATTGGTAGGGCTAGGGAACCGTGGTGCACCAAAAAAGTTTCTTTGTTGGTTAAAAAGAAAAAGGAGGCTTATGTTCGGATGAGACGTGAGCACTCGGGTAGTGCACTAGAAAGCTTTAGATTGGCTAAGAGGGAGTTGAAGAGCGAGCTTAGAAGGGCTAAAAGGGGACATGAGAAGACTTTGGCGGATAGGGTTAAAGAGAATCCTAAGGCGTTCTATAGGTATGTCAAGAACAGAAGGTTGGTTAGGGCAAGTTTAGGGCCAGTTATAGATGGCAGAGGGAAGTTATGTGTGGAACCGGAGGAGATTGGTGAAGCATTGAACCAATATTTCTCTTCGGTGTTCACGCAAGGGGACATGAATATAGCTGAGGAGGACACTGGGTTGCAAGGGAGTAGAATAGACAGTATTACAGTTGATAAGGAGGATGTGCAGGATATTCTGGAGGGTCTGAAAATAGATAAATCCCCTGGTCCGGATGGGATTTATCCAAGGATTCTCTGGGAGGCAAGAGAAGTGATTGCAGAGCCTCTGGCTCTGATCTTCAGGTCGTCGTTGGCCTCTGGTATAGTACCAGAAGATTGGAGGTTAGCGAATGTTGTCCCATTGTTTAAGAAGGGGAACAGAGACTTCCCCGGGAATTATAGACCGGTGAGTCTCACTTCTGTTGTCGGCAAGATGTTGGAAAAAATTATAAGGGATAGGATTTATAGTTATTTGGAGAGTAATGAATTGATAGGTGATAGTCAGCATGGTTTTGTGGCAGGTAGGTCGTGCCTTACTAACCTTATTGAGTTTTTTGAGAAAGTGACCAAGGAGGTGGATGGGGGCAAGGCAGTGGACGTGGTATATATGGATTTTAGTAAGGCGTTTGATAAGGTTCACCATGGTAGGCTTCTGCAGAAAATGCAGATGTATGGGATTGGGGGTGATCTAGGAAATTGGATCAGGAATTGGCTAGCGGATAGGAAACAGAGGGTGGTGGTTGATAGTAAATATTCATCATGGAGTGCGGTTACAAGTGGTGTACCTCAGGGATCTGTTTTGGGGCCACTGCTGTTTGTAATATTTATTAATGATCTGGATGAGGGTATAGTTGGGTGGATTAGCAAATTTGCTGATGACACCAAAGTCGGTGGTGTGGTAGACAGTGAGGAAGGGTGTCGTAGTTTGCAGGAAGACTTAGACAGGTTGCAAAGTTGGGCCGAGAGGTGGCGGATGGAGTTTAATGCGGAGAAGTGTGAGGTAATTCACTTTGGTAGGAATAACAGATGTGTTGAGTATAGGGCTAACGGGAGGACTTTGAATAGTGTGGAGGAGCAGAGGGATCTAGGTGTATGTGTGCATAGATCCCTGAAAGTTGGGAATCAAGTAGATAAGGTTGTTAAGAAGGCATATGGTGTCTTGGCGTTTATTGGTAGGGGGATTGAATTTAGGAGTCGTAGCGTTATGTTGCAACTGTACACAACTCTGGTGCGGCCGCACTTGGAGTACTGTGTGCAGTTCTGGTCCCCACATTACAGGAAGGATGTGGAGGCTTTGGAGAGGGTGCAGAGGAGGTTTACCAGGATGTTGCCTGGTATGGAGGGGAGATCCTATGAGGAGAGGCTGAGGGATTTGGGATTGTTTTCGCTGGAAAGGCGGCGGCTAAGAGGGGATCTTATTGAAACATATAAGATGATTAGAGGTTTAGATAGGGTGGATAGTGATAGCCTTTTTCCTCTGATGGAGAAATCCAGCACGAGGGGGCATGGCTTTAAATTGAGGGGGGGTAGTTATAGAACCGATGTCAGGGGTAGGTTCTTTACCCAGAGGGTGGTGAGGGATTGGAATGCCCTGCCAGCATCAGTAGTAAATGCGCCTAGTTTGGGGGCGTTTAAGAGATCCGTAGATAGGTTCATGGACGAAAAGAAATTGGTTTAGGTTGGAGGGTCACAGTTTTTTTTTAACTGGTCGGTGCAACATCGTGGGCCGAAGGGCCTGTTCTGCGCTGTAATGTTCTATGTTCTATGTTCTATGTTCAATCACAAACTTGTGCGCTAATGAGACCATTGTAGCTTCTAATGTACTTGGTCACCCATGTTAATCTTAAAACCTGTGTCCTTGCTAAACCAAGGGGAGAGTAAAGGATTATTGTATTATAATCTGTTCATGTTTAGAAATGTTTTCTTTTCTTGGTAAAAACTAATTAGCAGTCCTGTGACTCTTCCCAGGTTTGATTTTTTAAAACATTATGGTCTTTGAGCCAGGGTTCTATTCAGGGATTTTGCCATCCAGTTATAACACCAACCGGGATCATAACACTTTCCATAGACAATCCCATGGCAGTATCTCAGCCAATCATAATCCTTTTCTCCTGTAGTACAAACTGTGATAATTTGAAATTTGGCAGAGTGTTTGTCCTGATGAGTGCAAGTTGAAAAGCTTTGATAACATGCTTTTCTTTTCAGTAAAGTGACTGCAATTAGACTCCAGAGCTTCACGGATTCATATTTGGGCCTCCAATCTTGCACGCCACATTAGGATCCTAAACAGGGTACTAACCACACTGATTACCATCCCTGAATTAGCAAACTTAGCATGATACATTTAATGATTACAAGAAATTGATGAAAATAAATGTGGGAGGCAGAAACAGGAGAAATTATACTATAGAAATGGCAGGTACATTAAACAAACACTTCAAGAAACCTTCTGGAAATAGTGAAGAACTATGGGTCCGAGAATGAGAAACGCAAGAGTAGTACCAGGAAGAGGCCTAAAAGCTGACAACCTAGATCTTTGGGGTTTTAAAATAGGTGGTTAGAAATAGTGAATCTTGATCTTCCAGATTTCTTCAGTTTCAAACGGTCTCCAGATTGAAATTATAACCTGGATTTTCAAGAAAGGAGAGTGAAAAACACCAAACTATAGGCCAGGTATCTGGACATCATAAGCAGAGAAACTGATAGGATCTATTATTATGAACAGGACAGCAGGGGGCTCTGACTGGGCAGAGTCAGTATGGGTTTATGAAATGGAAATCATGCTCAATAAATCTTAGACTTAAGGTTGTAAGTAGCAGCTTAGATAGGGGGAGCCAGTGGATGTTGTGCCCTTGGATTTTCAAAAGGCACTCCATAAAAGGTGTCATACAGAGGTTATTAAATAAGATTATGGTCATTAGCATGGAATGATGATTCCTTACACAGAATTCAGAGAGTTGGGATAGACAGGCCATTTACAGAATGACTCAAGAACCAATGTATATATCAATGACTTGGATGAGGGACGGTGTCCAAGTTAGCCAATGATACACAGGTAGGACAGTAAGTTGTACAGAGGACTCAGAGACAAAGGAATGTTGGCAAGTTAAGTGAGTGTGCATAAACATGACCAGTATACAAGATGGAGAATTATGATGTGAGGCCACAAAAGTATTGGTATTTAGAGGGATCCAGGTGTCCTATATGAATCAAAGTGGACATGCAGGTACAGCAAGCAATTATGAAAGCAAATGGTATGTTAGTCTTTATTACAAAAGGATTGTTGTCTCAAGAGTAAAACAGTTTTGTGCAACTACATTGGGGCTTGTAGAGTCCACATTTGGAATACTGTGTAGCTTTCATTTCCTTACAGAGGAAAGATACACTTTGAGTGTAGGGATAGATAGGCAACAATGGTTCACTCGATGGATTCCTGGCATGAAGGGATTGTTCTAAAGGAGTGGTAGAGTACACTAGGTCCAGATTCCCCAAAGTTTAGCAAAACAAAAAAGGTCAATTCTAAGGGTTTGACAGGATAAATGCTGGGAGGCTGTTTCCCTACCTGGCGAGTTAGAGATTTAAAATAAGGGGTTGGTCATTTAGGACCAAGATGGAGAGAAATTTCTTTAGTCAAAGGGTTGTGAACCTTTGGAATCCTTCACCCAAGAAGATTGTGGATGTTCAGGAGACAAATATACTTCAAGACAGAAAGTCAGTAGATTTTTGGTTACTAAGGGAATCAAGAAATATGGAGATTAGTGCCGTTTATGTAGAAATTCAGCTATGATCTCACTGAATGGCAGGGCAGACTTGGAACAAATTAATCTCATCTAACTTTATAAATTCAGCAATTTCATGATGTGCATTGGAATTATTGGAGCGTTTCGTGGAGATATTTTCAGCTCTACCAAGCCAAAGGCAGAGACTATTCAGAAGTTAGGGGAGGATCAAAAAATGTAGCATCAATTGTTCCAAGACATATATGCTCACATCACTATTCTAAGATTTATATACAGTTGTGAATCTTGGATACGTGTATTGATAGATAGGGAAAGGCCTTACAAAAATTGATTCACTAATTAGGAATAGCTTAACAAACTGTTGTTACAGAAAGACACTAATGATCCAAAGGAGGGGAGCTATAACAAGTCTATCAAAAACAGAAATCTGAAGACTTCAGGATCCTTCGACCACAGAAACTCATGTACCCAAAAAAGGTGAAGGCAACAATATGTAGTCTTGGTTATAAATGCATAGGATGGAGCATAAAAAGGAGCTTCAAGATTCCTAAATCATACTTGGGTGGTATAATCCAGATTCTAAGTTTGCTGCTCAGAAATTATATAGAAGTATCAAGTTAATTTGAAATACCAATTTAAAGCACCCCCCCCCCCCCCCCCCCAAACACCCAGCAGAATAGCTAGGTCACCTTCTGATCAACTTCTTTTAAGCAGAAGAAACAACTTGGCATGGAAATTAATACTTGTGACAATCCAGAATAGATTTTTTTTTCCCTCACCAAAACAGAACAATTCGTTGTTCAAAACAAACAAGGATGGAGTTGTATCGAACATACATTTTTGTTTTTGGAATGTGGAGATTGTATGACAAGAAGGCGCGAGGAGGAAAAATAGACAAGTGATACACATGGATTTTTAATTTGTAAATTACTTTCCGATCAACTCTCATTAAATGTTAATTATCTAATGAGATTGTCAATCCAGCTGAATTGGGATATTCATGCATGACATTTTAAGGTGTATAGATGAAATAAAATCCAATTATAAATCGAGATTGTATGAAATGTCAAAATTCTGAGTAAATCCAACTTTCCTACCACTATCATCTTGCTAACCTTCATTAGTCCTATTTCCCCCAGTCCATCAAAATTCTTTATGTAATTTAAGGGATCATCCTCCCATTTCTAAAACTACCCTCCATCCCCTGCACCCTTCACTCTTGCATCCTCAATTTGAATTGGTCTTCAGTAGTCAACACGACTCCATACTATCTCAAATTTATTTGGTTGAACTTTTATTTTGCCAGATAAGTCAATTGAGAACCAGTTCTCATTTACAAAATGAGCTGGCCAAGAGGCTAACACCACAGTAACAGAATTTGCACAGCAATATATTTAAACAGTAAAACTAAAAGCGCCAGAGCATAAACCTTTTGACGAAAGGCTTCCATTCTTCAGCCTTGCTATTTCTTCTTCAAAATTTACCTTTGATCATGTTTACAATCTTCCCAACATCTACTCTCCTCTGCTTCATGTCTAGTTCCTACCTACCCCTTTCAAGCAGTACACTAGGACATTTTATTGCAGTAAAAAAGCACTATAACTGCAAGTTGTTAAAGCATGCCGGAATCACCCAAAGGTCTGTAGCCTATTTTTTCAAATCGATACATTCTTTGGCCATTTTAAACTTTAGACTTACAGAACATTACAACAGCGACACGTCCATCATAATATCTTGTGCAAAACAAAAAATAAGTTAAAATGATGCAAAACAAATCAATTTAGGCCCAAGATGATTTACAAGAAAGCCAGTCCTGGAGGGTTCTGTACCTGCTGAACTGTTGGTGCGTAAGAACCAAACCCTCTAATCTGATGGGAAATTTCACATCACAACTTCCAACCATGTTCTGGATTTTAAAATCAAGAAACTTTGCTGGAAATCCAAGTTTCTGAACAACACGTGCATATTTCCTAGCTGCTAATCGAGACTGTTCCTCACTGTCAAGTTGAAAAAAAATCCACGTTAATTAAAATCCTGTACATGAATGAGTAATCTTCCCAAATTTGTTATATTTTTTAATGATTTCAAAATAGAAATAGGATATTATACCTTTTGGCTCCAGTGCAAACCATCTTGCCCGAACTGAAGATCAGTGCCGTAGTTCTGGGTTCTCTTATTCGCATTATCACTGCAGCAAACCGCTATTAAGCACAAGTCAGAAAAAAACCTGGGGTCAAAGTCATAAAAATCTAGTCGAATAGCAATATTGTGTAAAGTAAGTTGCAAATGCTGCACACACACAATTTTGGTTCAACATCATTGCTGTGCATTATATAACTATACACTCCTCCACTGGCACCAAATTTCTATGAGGTGAAAAAAATCCAAATCTTCTGTTCCAATGTTTTCTCTCTATTCCCAAATTCCTTCACTAGGGCAATTCCATGGGCAACACTTGCCATTTCACAGCACATCCAAGTTACCATTATTTGAGAGTCCTGACTGCTAGTCCTGCCAGGCTACTTAACTGTGAAAGACATCAGAGCAATCCTAGCCTCAAATAATGTGGATATTTTCTCATTCAATAAAGCTGTTTACTATGATTTGGGTGGGAACTCTGACTAATATTTTCTTTTCCTATGTTCTGGAGGTGGGGAGTTCCTGTGATAACCCTTCCTCCCATCTACCCATTTCCTCTTTGGGTTAAGTAAATCATGATCTGGGACCTTTTGTTTCTGTCTGCCTCGAAGTGAGATTTTACCAAGCCTTTACGTATTGATTTGGTGCAAAATAGCCTCTTCTGAAAGCTCCAGTAAAAAAAATATTACATAAAAACAATGCCCAGTCATTTTTTCACTATAAATGGAAATTTCTCATGGAAACTAATCATATCAATTATATATTTTTTTATACCAAAGACACTAGTGCCATCACTAGAAGTAGGGTGCAATTCCATTGACAGTTTTCATTTTAAATATAGACATAGGAATATATGGAAGTATAGAAATAAAGAACAATGTCCTACTGATCCTTTGCCTTCTAATCACAAAGGACCACAACTCCATCATGGGAGATTAACTGTAATGTTTGCAACTATACAAGGCATTAGTGAGACCGCACCTGGAGTATTGTGCACAGTTTTGGTCCCCTTATTTGAAGAAAGATGTAGTGGCATTGGAGGCAATTCAGAGGAGGTTCACTAGATTGATCCCAGAGATGAGGGGTTTGCCGTAAGAAGAGAGATTGAACAGTTTAGGCCTATACTGTCTGGAATTTAGAAAAATGAGGGAAGATCAAATTGAGGTATACAAGATGATAGAAGGTATGGATAAAAGTAGAGGTGGAGCGGATGCTTCCTCTTGTGGGGCATTCTAGGATGGGAGGTGATAGTCTTAGGATAAGGGGTAGCAAATTTAAAACAGTTGAGGAGAAACTACTTCTCCCAAAGTGTTGTGAATCTGTGGAATTCGCTACCCCAAAGTGCAGTGGATGCTGGGACAGTGAGTAAATTTGAGTTAGACAGATTTTTAAATTGGTAATGGGTTGAAGGGTTATGGGGAGAAGGAGCATATCAGCCATGATCAAATGGCAGAGCAGACTGAATGGCCTAATTCTGTTCCTATATCTTATGATCTTATGTTTAAATAGAAATGGAGAGTATTAACTTCACATTTAATTTTTTCACTTAATTACTTTATTTCAATGTCTGATATTCCTTGTATCATACCTATTTGTCTGATGAACAGAAGAATGAACCCAAATTGCTGTAAACGACATACAAGATGGCCACATGAAAGGGACCAGTTTCTCCACGCTAAGAAGCCTCCACCTTCAATGACCCAGCCAAGACCACTAATTTGCATAATCAGACAAACATTCACAACTACATATCTGTAAGCTTTATAGTAAAAAAATAAAGTGCTGCAGGAGAAATTGTGTATCGTCAGCTCAGTGGACCAGAAAAAAAAACCTTTTACATAAATTCCACTATTTCCCCAAGTAAAACGGTTGCAAGATTGAAACTGTGATAGAAAAATCAACTCACTTTATTATACAAGTATATCTTGTTTAAAAGAATTACCTTTGGATTATATTCTGCATTTCTTGCACATAAAGCTATTCTCTTCAGGTCCAATCTGCAGGCCAAATTAACAGTGGAAACAATATTTCTGGAAAAGGAAATGTCATGTGCATCACCAGTTTTAATAGATATACTTGATAGTCAAGAACACATTTGGAAGGTTATTCATTTTTAGTATATTTATAGATACGAAGAGCAGGATCTGGCACTGAATGGCCACCAAAGCTTCCAATATGGCAGACAAGTATAATAAGTTATGGTATCAAGTGTCTTGCAAGACTCTTTTCCATTTAAAAAAATAAATATCCTTGTACTTTACTCATCATGTGCTGAACTCATCCAGCACAATGTTGCTAACAGGCAGGATGGGCCAATTGCATGAGTGCTAGCCCTGCCAGACTATTTAACTGTGGAAGACATCAGTGTAATCCTAGCCTCAAATACACAACATCATCCACAACGATCGGAAAACTGCGACAAACCTTTGCTACCCATGGCCTGCCACAAGTTTTCTCCTCTGATAATGGCACTGCCTTTATATGAACAGAGTTTCAGCAGTTTATGAAAAATAACGGAATAAAACACGTGTGCATGGCACCTTATTACCCAGCCTTAGCAGAAAGAGTTGTCCGGACTTAAGGCAGCAATTTTAAAAAAAGGGCACACCATTACGATTGAAGAGGAGGTGCATCTGGATTAGACTTGACCCTGGTGTTTCCACATTTAGCTGGGAAGGTGGAAATGAAACAAGGTATAAATCAAGATCCTGTTAAGAGTGAAAGGTCATTTGAGCTAAATGTATTCGTTAAGAACTTTCAATTTGGTCCAGCCTGGGTCCCTGGTAAAAATCCTAAAGAAAGGCCTGGTGTCCTATCGGATTCACATGGCAAGGAAAAAAAGCTAGCGAATTAAAATAGAGCAGGATAATACAGAAGCATCCATCAACATTCCTTCAATAGTGCTAAGTTCAGTGGAAGACACTAGGGTTGTTCCCATGGGAATTGGAACTGAAATTGCAAAGTAACCGACCACTAAAGACATTTCTAAAAAGTTATAACGTTTAGTCACAAGTAAGGCTTACATTAACACCGCAATGAAGTTACTGTGAAATTCCCCTAGTCGCCATGGTCCGGCGCCTGTTCAGGTCAATGCACCTAACCAACACATCTTTCAGAATGTGGGAGGAAACCCACGAGGACACGGAGAACATGCAGACATCAGAGTGATCCAAGCCCAGAATTGAACCCAGGTCCCTGGAGCTGTGAAGTGCTAACCACTGTGCTACCATGCCACCCCTTCAACAGCTACTTCAACGGAGGCAGTGTTGGCCAAAAAGCAGAGACGTTCTCAGAGAATTGGGAAATCTCCTGATAGTCTCAAAGTTTGTCTATGACCCAAACTTTAAAAAAAATAATTTTGTCCATTCCTGTAAATAGTTATCCGTTCACAAATTAGTTTGCAAAGAATTTAAAGGGGGAGGGAGTATGACAGTCAAGCATAAGTTTGGGAGCAGTGGAACATGTGGCTGAGGATGGGGCGGCAGTTAATGTTCTGTGGACCTGCAGCGCAAGTCCAAGCTCATGTTGCAGTGGTTAAAGGACAGCAGTTGAGCTCTGACAGTTGGCTATTGGGAGTTGGAGAGTATGGAGGTCTTAGTTGACTTCCTTTGTATATAGTTTGCTTTGAATAAGTGATTCAATTATTTTTATCTGCCAAGTCATTGTAGAGCCTCAATTATTTCAGGCTTCTTGACTTGTCTGTTAGTGTTTGATAAGGAATGAAATCCTGAGGTGCTGGAAGACCAAGCTGAGCTGTGGGGTATGAAAATTGTGGTGGCCCCAGTGGAATATAGTTCCAGCATGCTATAGCAAGGGCAATATGCAGCTCTGGGAGTACATCAGGAGGATGGGGATCATGGACTGTTGTAGCATTAGGTTTTGTCACATAATTGGAGAAGGGTTGTGATCAATCGGCTTAGAAGAAATGCTGGAGAATCCTGGAAAAGGAAAGTAAAACTCCACTGGGGGGTGGAGGGCCATTAGCATCGAATTAAATTGTGGGTGTATTTCCAGTGAGTAAAACTGGAGGAGGAGATGGAGAAGATACTCATGCTTAGGATGGGAGCAGCAAGATTTTATAGTTGAGGGTTCAGAATTGAGCATGGCAAGGGAAAATGGCTTGCTAAAAAATCTGCAAGTTCTACTTTATTTAAACAGCAAAAATAGCCCCATGATTTTACATGCGGAAAATCCAAGTACTAAAATGGATCCCCGCCTTAGGTAATATACCTTTCATGTAATTAAGTGCTTTAAAAACAGCTCAAGTAACAAATGTTTTTGTTTACAGCAGGAACCATGTTTTACGTTGTGGGACACACGAATCCAGACTCAGACCAATGAGAATGTAGGTTTTTGTACGGTAATAGTACTTTCACAAAACTATTCGATCCTCAAATAGGGAATCCTGCCCCTCCACGTACAAACCCAGTGACAGCAGGAACTTATGATTTTAAAATTAATTTAAAACTGCTCGTTAGGATTTAAGCTACTTGAATTTGTACCCATTTCCTGCTGACAGGGGCTCCAAAGTGGAACCAGCCTCACCACAACATCATTTAGCTTGGAGACATGGATTAGGATAACTGTATACAGAATTATCTACCTTGGAAACAAAAGCTGGATGGCTCAAGTCAAGGTAAGAAAAATTAAATGGGCAAGTTCAACCATGACAGAAAAGCATACTGGCAACAGCATGACAAATGGCTGTTACAGGTAATTCACATATTCAAAAATGTTTAATACATTACAGGGGTATTATCTTGAAAGGAAATAACTATGGCAATAAATGTACTTACTGTAACTGAGGGCATATTCCAGAACTTTCTACTGGGGTCATTGGTGTTACTGGAGTCATAGGTGTCATTGGCAAAATTGAAGGTGATTCATTGTTAATTGGGTCATTTGTTGACTGGTACAACTGGGTAGCATTTCCAGGTGTAGCAACACCACTGTTCCTCTGGGTTTCTGACAGCAGTTGGCTCTGCTCCACTTTTGGTTCTTGACTTGTATCATCATTTTCCTCTTGGTCACTGAGAAAACTAAGATCTGCTGAAGTAAGCTCTGTAGTAGGTTCTGGAGGTTGAAGAAGCTGAGGAGCGTAGCAGGAGTCGTCAATTATTAAGTCCGAGTCATAAGGAATCATAGGATTGTAGACATGGGAATCATTCGCTGAGAGATCATCCTGAAAAAAAAAGGACACAAGTCATAATTCACACCACATCCTGTGCACAACACGGAGCATGAACGAGTGGTCAAAAGTATCATAACATTTCTTAAAATTCATCCCTTTCCACCAAGTACAAGTGCTTGCCTGTGAATCCCCTGATCATTGAGCTGGCTGCTAAACAATACTGATCATTGTATTCCAGATTTCAGTGACTAGCTGGGATGGTGGTAGATGTATGGGAGTTTTCCCTCAGTACCCAAGGTTCAGGAGAGGGACAAGTTCACAATGGTTCTGGTTCAACCCGGTTTGGTTATCCATACAAAAAGTTTGTGACATGGCTAGCGGGCAAGGATAAGAGTGGATTTATGTCTTGTATTGGCTGCGTTAAAAGGTCTTGCAAGACTCAGAAATTTTGCAGATCGATACTGTTGAAGTACCAGAAGGCAACCGACATCCCAACAAGGAATTAACAGTGTCCTGATAAAAGATCATTTATCGGTTTCTTTCTCCAGAGATGCTGCCAGACTAGCAGAGCATTGTCAGGTTTTATTTCAGAATGCCAGCATCTGAATTACTTTGCTCTTGTACTAATGAAGGCATCAGCATCCTTAGGCTGTGGGAAGTTCGCTGGGGGAAAAAACAAAATGCCCATTCTGTATTATTTTAAATCAGTACACAGACTGTTGCGAGGATTAACAGGATCACCATTTCACACTGCAGATACTAATAACCAGCAATAAGACAAGACTATTTTTGTTGTTGTCGAGTTGAGGGAAGAACAGAGTAGGAGAACCTGGTATTATTCTTCAAACAGTACAAGGGAACTTCAACATTATCTGCAATGAGATCGAACATCTTGATTTAACATCTTGACTGAAGGATTACACTTCCACAAAGCAGCACTCCACAGTAAGACACTGAAGTATCATTCTGGATTACATGCTAAAGTCCTGAAGTGGTGCTTGTACCCATAGCATTCAGACTTAAAGACACTTATCAATGACAAAGGTTCATAGCTCCTCCACACAAAACAAGTATGCGAAAATCCATTCCATGACCCAATCTCTCAAGTGACTGAAGATTTTGTACAAGAAAAAAAACTACTGAATCCTTAACCACAGATAGTTAAAACACATTTTACACTTGCATGGTGGGAAGAATATCTACTCCGAGAGTGAGATCGTAAAGAAGAATTTTTCTTCTTGTTTGAAAGATGAAATTTAGAGACCAAGGGCAGAATTTTCTGGCTGCACCAAGATCAGGAATAGAGACAGACAGGGTCTGAAAATACTGGCACCAGCTGGTGTTCCAATTTCCTGACCCATTCCTGGCCATTTATGCTGTGGTAATTTGTGGTCTAATTTTAAGGTAGGCAGCCAGCAAGGCTCTGTAAAAGCAATTAATGAAGGCCAACTCAGTCAGCCTCCATTTCCCATTGTGTTGGGGGCGGGGGGGGGCGGTGCAGTTTAACTGCCTGAAAGGGGTCCTTCAGCAGCAGGCTGGGTCCTTGTATTCCATGCAGGCCTTTGGCCTTCCCTGCCTCTGTGCAGATGCAGCCAAAGGCTGCCTGCATGAAGGATTCCCACCACCTACCCTCCCCCAGCGAAGGCCTGTCTGCATTGGTCTGTTTTTTTCTCTCTTAAGCATTTAAAAAAGTTGGTGAATTGAAGTACCTTCTCATTTACTTACCCTTTACTCGTTTCTCTGCTCAAGCTGGTGTTTTTGGTTGGCCCTCTGGCTGTCACCCTTAAGTGAACCTCCATGTGAAAATCCCAGCTCAGTGATCATTTCCCCCTCACAGGTAGAATGCAGTCCTGAAAAAAGTCCCAGCTCCCAAGTGAAAATTTGGCCCCAACTTGAAGATGGACTGCAACAGTATGAGAAAGCAATGCACCACCACTCTCGAGGACAATTAGGAACAAGTAACAAAAGCTGGTGTTGCTAGTAACACTCAAATGTAGGATGCACTTTGACTGCGAAAGGGCAGAGTTCAGCAAAGAAGATAATAGCATTTGGTTGGAGGGTCTAGATCCATCATTGTGCCTAGATATCTGTAGCACGTGGCACTCAATAGGCTGGTCAAGTGGTATCCTTCAAGACGATCAAGTGTGAGAAGGCATTGGTATGGAGATACCAGTTTCAAAGTAGATATGACATCCCAAAGATAGTGCCAAGCTGCTAGATTTCCTGCATCAGGTAGGTGTGAAGAAAAAAATATTTAAGATGCATCTTGTCCAATAAGAACAGTATGAAGGAATTGTTTAAATAATGGAAAGATGGGGCAGGGTGGATAAAAATAGACTGTTTTTGATAGTTAAGCATCAAATACAACAGGTGATAGTTAAAAAAAAACAAAGCAGTGGTAACTTTTTCATACAAAAGGTGTGGCTGTGGAATTCACCTTCAGGGTTTGTGATGGAAACAGAAACAATGTCAACACTGAACATCAGATTGGAGAGGTGGAGAAATAATGAGCACAAACATGATTACAACGATTTTGTTATAATGGGGAGAACACACTATTTCCATGTGGCATGTTCTATATATAAAGATATGTAGAGGGACAGGTAGTATTGAGGAAGCGGGGAGCTGCAGAAGGACTTGGACAGGTTAGGAGAGTGGGCGAAGAAATGACACGTGGAATACAATGTGGAAAAGTGTGAGGTTATGCACTTTGGAAGGAGGAATGGAGGCATAGAACATAGAACAGTACAGCACAGAACAGGCCCTTCGGCCCACGATGTTGTGCCGAGCTTTATCTGAAACCAAGATCAAGCTATCCCACTCCCTATCATCCTGGTGTGCTCCATGTGCCTATCCAATAACCGCTTAAATGTTTCTAAAGTGTCTGACTCCACTATCACTGCAGGCAGTCCATTCCACACCCCAACCACTCTCTGCGTAAAGAACCTACCTCTGATATCCGTCCTGTATCTCCCACCACGAACCCTATAGTTATGCCCCCTTGTAATAGCTCCATCCACCCGAGGAAATAGTCTTTGAACGTTCACTCTATCTATCCCCTTTATCATTTTATACACCTCTATTAAGTCTCCCCTCAGCCTCCTCCGCTCCAGAGAGAACAGCCCTAGCTCCCTCAACCTTTCCTCATATGACCTACCCTCCAAACCAGGCAGCATCCTGGTAAATCTCCTCTGCACTCTTTCCAGCGCTTCCACATCCTTCTTATAGTGAGGTGACCAGAACTGCACACAATATTCCAAATGTGGTCTCACCAAGGTCCTGTACAGTTGCAGCATAACCCCACGGCTCTTAAACTCCAACCCCCTGTTAATAAAAGCTAACACACTATAGGCCTTCTTCACAGCTCTATCCACTTGACTGGCAACCTTTAGAGATCTGTGGATATGGACCCCAAGATCTCTCTGTTCCTCCACAGTCTTCAGAACCCTACCTTTGACCCTGTAATCCACATTTAAATTTGTCCTACCAAAATGAATCACCTCCCATTTATCAGGGTTAAACTCCATTTGCCATTTTTCAGCCCAGCTTTGCATCCTATCTATGTCTCTTTGCAGCCTACAACAGCCCTCCACCTCATCCACTACTCCACCAATCTTGGTGTCATCAGCAAATTTACTGATCCACCCTTCAGCCCCCTCCTCTAAGTCATTAATAAAAATCACAAAGAGCAGAGGACCAAGCACTGATCCCTGCGGCACACCGCTAGCAACCTGCCTCCAATCCGAAAATTTTCCATCGACCACCACCCTCTGTCTTCGGTCAGACAGCCAGTTACCTATCCAATCGGCCAACTTTCCCTCTATCCCACACCTCCTCACTTTCATCATAAGCCGACCATGGGGGACCTTATCAAACGCCTTACTAAAATCCATAGACTATTTTCTACATGGGGAAAATGCTCAGGAAATCAGAAACACAACGGTCTTGGGAGTCATTGTTCAAGATTCTCTTAAGGTTAATGTGCAGGCTCAGTCGGCAGTTAGGAAGGCAAATGCAATGTTAGCATTCATGTCGAGAGGGCTAGAATACAAGAGCAGGGATGTACTTCTGAGGCTCTGGTCAGACCCCATTTGGAGTTTTGTGAACAGTTTTGGGCCCCATTGCTGGCTTTGGAAAAGGTCCAGAGGAGATTCACAAGAATGATCCCTGGAAAGAAGAGCTTGTCGTATGAGGAACTGCTGAGGACTCTGGGTCTATACTCGGAGTTTAGAAGGATGAGGGGAGATCCTATTGAAAAACTTACAGGATACTGCGAGGCCTGGATAGAGTGGATGTGGAGGGGATGTTTCCACTAGTAGGAAAAACTAGAACCAGAGGGCACAACCTCAGGCTAAAGGGACAATCCTTTAAAACAGAGATGAGGTATTTCTTCAACCAGAGAGTGGTGAATCTCTTTGCTGCAGAAGGCTGTGGAGACCAGGTATTGAGTGTCTTTAAGACAGAGATAGATAGGTTCTTGATTAATAAGGGGGAATCAGGGGTTATGGGGAAAAGACAGGAAAATGGGGATGAGAAAAATATCAACCATGATTGAATGGCGGAGCAAACTTGATGGGCCGAGTGGCCTAATTCTGCTCCTATGTCTTATTTCAGTGGATACAAAAGGCCTTCCTTGTAAAGTTTGTAATGTCAAAGAATGAGTTTGACTACGCAGAGAATAATGTGTGTTCATTGTTACTAATCACTCAGGTGAGTCTTTTAATACAATTACTGATAAATCTCCCTGAAGTGAGCATGAAGTCTTCATGGAATTCCAGTACTGGGTGATGTTTACTCTTTTGAAATATAGGGACACTCCAGGCTGTCCAGTCGTGAAAGACTCCGCACACATTAACACTGCCATTCCAGATAGCCTCATGCTTACTCCTGGCTGCAGACTGCTTTCCTAATACTAGAGTCAGCCTCATTGAAAGGATATAACAGACATGGAAAATAGTTAACATCCTTTTGCATTGAAACATTTAAAAAAACCCGTTGGCAGTATCTCAGTACGCACTGAACAGAGCAAAGACCTTTAAATAAAATGAATGCTTCTTGACAAGGTTTGTTACAGTTGAAGATATCCATCAGAACAGCTGGGAATTAATCTCAATTATACCACACATCAGTGTAAGCTACAGAGGTTTAAAAATTCAAATACAAGGCATTTATTATAATATGAACATGAAAACTTACTCAAACCAATCATGAGGAGATCCAAGCATCTAATCTAATACTCCCAACACCACCCTTCCAACTATGGAGGTACAGCTATTGCAAAGAACCACCTTATAGGCTATTTTGAGCGCAAGAAAAATTTAATTGACTCTGCGCTTCCAATTCCCATATTTCCCTCCCTTTCACCTGGTTTAACACTTCCCTTCTTTAACATCTGTCTCCATTTCTAGGGATAGGTCATCAATTAACATTCACTACTAATACATGGATTCCCACAGCTATCTTGATGACATGTCCTCCACCTCCAGGTGCAGGAGTTTCCTCCCACAGTCCAAAGACGTGCAGGTTTGATGGACTGACCATGCTAAATTCTCCCTTTGTCCCAAGATGTGTAGGCTCAGGAAATTAGCAGGGTAAATGCGTGGGATGGACAAAATGCTTTGTCAGAGAGTCGGTGCAGACTCAATGGGCTGAGTGGCCTCCTTCTGCACTGTAGGGATTCTGATTATAACTCCTTTTGTACTATTGAATGACAATGTTTCATCTTTCCTGCCCATCACCCTATCATACACCCTCCCTTTACCTCTGTTATCTTCTCAGTTGCTCAAAAATCTAATTTCTATCTTTCCTTAGTTCTGATGAAGTCGTATTGACCCAAAATGTTAACTGTTCCTCTTGCCACAAATGCTGGCTGGCCTACTGAATTTTTTTCCCAACAGTTTGTTTTTATTCCAGTGTAGACCTGGCATACTAAACATACCTTGGAAATTAAGTATTCTGGGAACTCAAGTTGTGATCAAAGGCCACAACATTATTTTCATATACTCTTGTTACATTGCTGCATTTGATTTACGAAACTCCTCCAGTTGCTACATTCTATACAATTGCAGTTTTTTTTTTAATTTCAAAAATATACTTTATTCACAAAACAAAACTCTCCAATAAAACAGTGCAAAATGACAGATCCAAAAGTCATAAACAGTGCAAAAAAAGAATCATTTTTACAGTACAATACAGTGTTTATTTACAAAAAACATTACATTTCATTTCTTAAAACTATATACATGTGTCAGAGTTTACTGTGTGCCGTTATTTTTCAGGTTGGCACACAGTTACGCAGGCCGAGGGTATTCTGCAGTTACCCAGCCCTCGGTCTGCCTCGGTTGAGACGCTTTACATGGTGGCCTTTCCCCATTGTGCCTTGGCGGCGGCTGCCCCAAGCTTGAGCACGTCCCTGAGCACGTAGTCCTGGACCTTGGAATGTGCCAGTCTGCAACACTCGGTCGAGGACAATTCTTTCAGCTGGAAGATCAGCAAGTTTTGGGCGGACCAAAGCACGTCCTTCACCGAGTTGATGACCCTCCAGCAGCAGTTGATATTTGTCTCGGTGTGCGTCCCCGGAAACAGCCCGTAGAGCACAGAGTCCTGCGTCACCGAGCTGCCCGGGACGAACCGCGACAAATACCACTGCATCTCGTTCCAGACCTTCTTTGCAAAGGCACATTCCACAAGGAGGTGTGCGACCGTCTCATCAGCCCCGCAGCCGCTTCGAGGGCAGCGTGCGGTGGTGTTGAGACCTCGGGCGTGCATAAAGGATCTGACGGGGAGTGCCCTTCTCACCACCAGCCAAGCCAGGTCTTGGTGCTTGTTTGTGAGTTCTGGTGATGAGGCATTCTGCCAAATGACATTGACAGTCCGTTCAGGGAACCATCCGACAGGATCTGCCGTCTCCTTTTCTCTCAGGGCCTCAAGGACATTACGTGCTGACCACTGCTTGATAGCCATGTGGTCAAAGGTGTGTTTCAGTTACTATTTAATAAACAGAGTTAAACAGAAATACATGGAGCAGATTTACTTTTTGTAAGTGCGGATATATTTGAACCACCTACTTTAAAGAGGGTGTAGTAAGGCCATGACCTAAATATCATACAATAAAGTGCTCAATCTCTTTGCTAACCCAACAAGTACAAGTTAAATATCTTACTTTTAGTAATCCATCTTCCCTATATTAGTCACATCAACTGGCTTTGAAAAACTCGGTGTAGCTTCACCAACATTTACATTCAGAACTGTAACAAAACAACTTAAGTTTCTCCCTCACTTGACACACTTTCTTACAACTATTATTTTTATTCCTAAAGGAGAAGTTACACTTACATTTTCAATAGATTGGTCAAAATAACTTTCCAGTGATGATTCCATACTGGTGTTTAAATAAGTGCGGTAGGTAAGAAGCAACGTTTCTATCCGCGGTTGCGCCTTGGCAATTCCAGAAGCTGTTCATCCCAATCCCCACGTGGTCCTCAATTACACATAAAACATTTAAATTGCAGTTTACAGACATTTGGATCTCATATATTGTCATCGTCTATAAAGGTTAGCTTTTGAGTTATAGCGACTTGGTATTTATATTGTTTAAATCAAATACTATTTCCAAGTAAATAAGTATCCATTAAATACAGCGCACTCAAAGCTGGAATATACAATTTCTTCCCCTACAAGCAAGTAATTGACAATTAAACATCGTTATAATCAAATCTGGGCACTAGTCCCTTTCTTCCTCGCAATATTCGATTCACGTCTCTTTAATCTTCGCAGTTTCATCTTGCTTTCCATGTCTTTGGTGTATCAATCTTTTTTGGCCTGTCTTGGGCATACGTGGGTCGAAATATATATTTTCCCGACGCTAAGGATTGATTGCATAATTGTGAGTACTGGTTTGGCTCAATTCAGTTCAATAATGTGAGGGACATTATACTGTTCTCCTGGACAAGGCGATCATTAATCTGGGTGGGGAAGCATAAAAAGGGCGGTCTGTTCAATACAATGATGTGCCTGCTATTTAAATGCGCATCACTTAAATGATCATTTCAAAGTTAATAATGGCAGAGGGTCAGATCACTGGATATTGTGTTGTGGCAATTCATAGCCACCCTGATATAAACTAGTAACTGATTGTGCGCAAGAGTTAATGCGCCCCCTTTCTAATCATATTCACAATTTATATCGATCAGCAGGTCCTCTAGTCTATTTACTTTATGCAATGAGTGATTAAAAATCAAATGTGGGAGAAAACGCAGTCAAAAGCCGAGTAGCAGCTCCCTCTGGTAGAGCAATGGGAATTGCAGCCTCGGGTATAGCTCGAAAATGGGGTTTCATTATGGGTACAGAATGGCAAGGAAAATGTATTTTTTTAAAGTTTTGGGCAGTGCGAAGAAGCACGTTGCAACACAAGTCTAATACAAATTACGACTTAAAAATGACAATTGTATATCTGTACTCTCTATTGATGAGAAAAGGACAATTAGCCAGATGAAGCCAAGAGGTTTCCTCAGCACTGAAAAATGAAAGTGGGTGAAATACTTCATCAAATTCTATATCCAAGGATCCAAATTCAATTTCATCCCAAATGGAGAGGAACGTAAACTAACCTGTCTCTTTGAAATTATAAATATTGAATCACTCTGTTACTTCTGAACTGTATTTGGAGTCCTAACGGGTGTGCTGCATGGTCAATTAAAGGTAAATTGAATTACAACAAATGTGTTTTTTTTAATGTATAGAGCAATATTTAAGAAATTTATTTTGACACAATAAAGTAGTCTTAGGCAGCAATACTATCCTGCTTCCTGAGGAGGAGAGGGGAATTGGCTTATTGATGCTCTTAAATTGGCACTTGTTTACTCCCTTTGGGGACATCCCAAGTTTAGCAGAAAACAATTATTTCTTTTTAAAAGACTGTCTGATCATGATTTTCTGAATATGATTATTGGTGGCACAGTGGTTAGCACTGCTGCCTCACAGCGCCAAAGACCTGGGTTTAATTCCGGCTTGGGTCACTGTCTGTGCAGAGTCTGCATGTTCTCCCCGTGTTTGCCTGGGTTTCCTCCGGGTGCTCCGGTTTCCTCCCACACTCCAAAGATGTGCAGGTTAGGTGAATTGGCCATGCTAAATTCTCCCTCAGTGCATTCAAACAGGTGCCGAAGTGTAGCGACTAGGGGATTTTCACAGTAACTTCATTGCAGTGTGAATGTCAGCCTACTTGTGACTATTAAATAAACTTTTTTTAATTGAGTGCACAAGGTGGACGTATAACACATATTTGGCATATGTGCTACTTCAATGTATGATGGATGTGCTAGACTTCTATTATATGTCCTTGGATTGAATAAATGTGAATTGACAGTATATTTGTATATGGATAGGGATGGACTTGGATGACATACATAGGCAAAGCATCTATTTCTTTTTTCTGATTGTTCTGGAACAGGTTATGGCTGGAACTGGAAAACATGAGGACGTTACTGTCTTTTTGAGAAGGTCCTTAAGTAAGAAAGATGGGTTTATTGGAGGTGTGTGGGTTAGTGAAGTTTGTTTAGTAATGCATTGCATGCAGCTTATTTAATTACCTTATGAAGACCGAGATTAATTTACCAATGTTCAGCCTGACATTTGTCATAGGTTTATTTATTTTGCCAGAAAATGTAGAGCATCAGTGGAAGACAGATTAGGGAGAAAAAAGAGCACCATACAGCTAAAAAGCAAAGGAAGGAGCAGGCAGCCTCTCTCTGAATGAGAGTTTGATTTTAGTTTACATAAATGTGTTTGTTTTTTAGGTGCGGGCATTGGAGTTTGTTGAATATCAACAGAGAACAATACAAGCAATTGCCAAAATTCACAAATCCTGTGAGTTTAAAATTATGTATTCTAATTAAATACTTTGAATGACACAGCAACTTGCATTTCTGTACCAAAATGTCCCAAAGCATTCTCAGCATTAAAACTGACCCTGAGCCACATAGGAGATATTAGGACAGGTGACCAAAGGCTTATAGAACATAGAACAGTACAGCACAGTACAGGCACTTCGGCCCTCGATGTTGTGCCGAGCTTAGTCCGAAACCAAGATCAAGCTATCCCACTCGCTATCATTCTGGTGTGCTCCATGTGCCTATCCAATAACCGTTTGAAAGGTCCTAAAGTGTCCGACTCCACTATCACAGCAGGCAGTCCATTCCACACCCCAACCACTCTCTGAGTAAAGAACCTAACTCGGACATCCCTCCTATATCTCCCACCATGAATCTTATAGTTATGCCCCCTAGTAACAGCTACATCCACCCGAGGAAATAGTCTCTGAACGAGAGGTATGCAGAAAGGTAGGTTTTAAAGAGTGTTGTTGTAATGAAGGAGACACAGGAGAGGAAGGGAGGTTTAGGTGGGAATTCCAGAGCTTGGAACCTAGATAGCTGAAAGCACAGCAGCTTTGGTGCAATATTAAAATTGGGGATACGCAAGAGGCCAGAATTTAAGGAGTCTAGAGACCATGAAGGGTTATGGGGCCAAAGGAGGTTACAGAGATAGGGAGGAAAATGGCCATAGAGGGATTTGAAAACAGGATGAGAATTTTAAAATTGATGTGTTGCCACACTTGTGGCTGCATTGGGGCGGAGGCACAGTGGATAGCACAGCTGCCTCACAGCGCTAGGGACCCGGGTTCAATTCCAGCTTTGGGTGACTGTTTATGTGGAGTTTGCACATTCTCCCGTGTCTGCGTGGGTTTCCTCCGGGTGCTCCGGTTTCCTTGCACAATCCAGAGATATGCAAGTTAGGTGGATTGGCCATGCTAAATTGCTGTTTAGTGTCCCAAGATGTCTAAATTAGATGGATTAGCCATGGTAAATGTGTGGGGTTAGGGGAGGGGGGTGGGCAGAGGCCTGGGTAAGATACTCTGTCAAAGAGTTGGTGCAGGCTCGATGGGCCAAATGGCCTCCTTCTGCACTGTAGGATTCTATCTATTCTACAATGTCAGTTAGCAAGTCCAGGGGTGACCGGATGAATGAGATTTTGTGCTTGTTAGGATCCAGCAACCGAGTTCTGGATGACACTAAGTTAATGAAATGTAGAAGATGGGAGGATGGCTTGCTGAGCACTGGAGTAGTCGGGTATAGAGGTAACAAAAATTAGGATGGGTGTTTCAATAGTGGGTAAGCTAAGGGAAGGGCAGAGCCTGGGCAGTTACTGAGGTGGAAGCAGACTGTCTTTGGATATGTAGTCAGAAGCTCATCTTGAAATCCAGTACAACACCAATATTGCGAATGCTCTTTAGTTTTAGAATGCTGTCATGGGGAAGGATGGAGTCGGGAGCTGGGAACAGAGTTTGGAGTTGGAACTGGAAACTATGGCACCAGTTTGCTCAATATTTAATTGGAGGTAATTTCTGCTCATCCAGTACTGGATGTCAAATAAGCAGTCTGATAATTTAGCAACAGTGGAGGAGTCAAGAGAGATGGTGGTGGGGCAGAGCTGGATGTTCTGAATGTGTGTGAACTAATGTTGCACTTTTGGATGATGTTGCCAAGGGGCAGCATCTAGCTTAGAAATGGGAGGGAGCCAAGAGTCAATCCTGGGGCTTATCAGAGGCAATGGTGTGGGAGCAGGAAGAGATTTGAAAACAGGATGAGAATTTTAAAATTGATATGTTGGCACATGTGTGGCCACCCTGGGGCGGCATGAAGGCACAGTGGTTAGCACAGCTGCCTCACAGCACCACGGACCCGGATTCAATTCCGGCTTTGGGTGACTGTCAATGTGGAGTTTGCACGTTCTCCCCGTGTCTGTGTGGGTTTCCTCTGGGTGCTCCGGTTTCCTCGCACAATCCAGAGATGTGCAAGTTAGGTGGATTGGCCATGTTAAATTGCCCCTTAATGTCCCAAGATGTCTAAATTAGATGGATTAGCCATTACCCATTGGGGGATGGAGTTCTAGATTTCCACTATGTTTTTCTTTGAAGAAGTGCTAGCATCACATCTGAAAAGCCTAGCCCTATTTTTACAGCTATATTCCTTTGCTTTCAACTACCCGATAGGAGAAAATAATTCCCCTCTATCTACTGGACCTACTCCTTTCATCATCTTAACCACCTCTATGCATCTTCATAACTTGTTGCTGTTACCCCAATATCATTCTGGTGAATCTGCACTGTATCCTGCAAAGCCAATTTAAATTTCTTCAGGTGTGGTGCCGAGACTGAACACTACGTTAAATGTGATAGAATCGGAACTCTGCTCAGTTGCAAGTACAACTTCTACCTCTTTGTATTCCAGCCCTCTTGACATGTAGTGCACTGAAGCAGACCGGGAGCACTGTAAATCAGGCTGTGATCTGTGAGTCTGAGCTGAACAGGAGAGGAGAGAAAAGAAACATAATCGCAAAGTAACATCGCAAGACAAACATAGAAACTAGAAGCAGGAGTAGGCCATTTAGCTCTTCAAGCCTGCTCTGCCATTCATTTTGATCATTGCTGATCATCAAATTCATAAATCCTGATTCCCCCTTGATCCCTTTAGCACTAAGAGTGACATCTAATTTCTTCTTGAAATCAGACAATGTTTTGGCCTTAAATACATTCAGCGGTAGTGAATTCCACACATTCACCACCCTCTGGGTGAAGAAATTTCTCCTCAGCTCATTTTTAAAAGGTTTACCCCTTATCCTCAAACTATGACCCCCTAGTTCTGGACTGCCCCACCATTGGGAACATTCTTTCTGAATCTACCCTGTCTAATCCTGTTAGAATTTTAGAAGTTTCTAAGGACAAGGATTCACTTGGTCTGAATACACTGGAAAGCTTTTAATTTCATCTAAATGAATCAACTATAAAGTTAGAGTTGATTGATTAATTAGAATAAAAACTAAAACCCATTTGATAATTTACCATATAATTAAAATCAGTGCTCATTTAATCAATTAGATTAACGAAGGAGATGACTGCAATTTTAGTCAATTAAAATCTGAGGCTTTTGGGTAGTAGGAGTTAAACAAAAATATTTCAGTTACAATATAAAATCAACTTGGGGGAAGCAACTGATTGATGGTACATCTTTATTTATTTAGGTAGTAAGTTTAAGAGTCTAGTAAATGGAAGCATGGCAGAGCAGCTTAGACTTGTGAGTGCGCACCCTGTCCATGTAGGAACTCCAGGACACATCTCGTGTCCTGGGCAACCACGTGTGCAGGACATGTCGTCAGTTGGAGGAGCTCTAGCTGCAGGTTTTGGAGCTTGAGCAACAGCTGGCAGCATTGCAGGACTTCTGCAAGAATCAGAGTTTCATGGATAGCACATTTCTAGATATGGTCACCCCACAGCTTAAGAGGCAGAGAGTGAATGGGCGACCACTGGACTGTCAGAAGGACCAGTCAGATAGTGCAGGAGTCCACTGAGTGCATCTTGCTGGTACTCTGTTTTGAATAATGATGAAAGTGGTAATTCCTCTGTGTGTGTAGCCGCAACCTTGTACATGGAATTGGCTGTACAGAGGGATGGGTGAAAGATTGGAAAAGCAATAGTGATAGGGGATTCTATAGTTAGGGGAGCAGAAAGTGTTTCTGAGGCTACACATGTGTATCCAGGACGCTACATCGCCCCCCTGGTGCCAGGGTCAAGATTTTAGGGAGCTGTTGGAAGAAACTAGCAAGCAGGAACACAAAAGTAGTAACCTCTGGATCATCCCAGTACTCTGTGCTGGTGAGTATTGAAATAGAAGAATAAATCAGATAAATGCCTGGCTGGAGGAAGGTTTTTAAATTCCTCAGATTTTGGGACTGGTTCTGGGGGAGAAGGGCATGTATAGGCTGGACATGTTGCACTTGAACAGAGCCAGGACCAATGTTCTTGCAGGCAATTTTCTAGTGCTATTGGGGAGGGCTTAAACTGATTTGGCAGGGGTCTGGGGACCAGGAGGTAATATTAGAGAGCAAAACCAAGGTTTTGGGAGAATTGGGAGTGGCAGATGGCAGTAGAGTAGGAAATGAGGAGGTTTTAATTGAAGTCAGAATGAGAGGGAATGTAGTAAGGTCTAAATTAGATTGACTGTGCATGTATGTGAATGTGCAAGAGTGTGGTAAATAAGATTGGTGAGCTGCAGGCACAGACAGCTATGAAATATGATGTTGTGGTGATAATGGAGACCTAGCTCAACAAAGGGCAGGACTAGGTACTAAATATTCTGGGATACAAGATGTTGAGGGAAGGAAATAAAAGAGGAAGGGCAGTAGTATTGATTTAAGGAAAGCATGCAATGCTGTAGGAAGCAAATGTTATAGAGCAGTGGTTCCCAACTTGTGGTCCGCGAGGGTACTGCCGGTGGTCCATGGGGAAAAAAATGCAATTACTTGTACCTTGTATAGACAAATACTTTTTTGAAAACATAAAGTTACGGAAGTGAGGCAAAAATGTAAGTTGCAAAAGTAGTCAGCATACTTGGTGCTCTGTGGCAAGAAGAGAGTCTCAAAGATTCAGTCGCTGAAGACGTTAAGCAGAACAGATAGAAAGGCCTTCTGCTGCAGACTTAAGAAATATGATAAGTATTACGAAAGATACCAGAATGAACTCAGCCTTGACAAGTGCTGCAGTGCCATCGTGTCCAGATCTCATGATGTTGCTTATTCATACACCTTACCTGGTTCTGCAGAAGGAGCTACATAGCCCTGCTCCTTTGTTCTCACACATGGGGGTGGTTCCTCTGGTTGCAGCACTGAACTGGCCTTGAGTGCCATTGCTGGCTGTCTTTTGAGACAAGAGAAAACTGAAACCACACCATCTGATTCAAAAGGGATGAATGATAAATAGATGGGAGGTGTGCAGAGGTTCACAGCAGCGCCAGACAACCAGTTATGGATTTGAGTTGTGCTGCTGATAGGATCTCACACAGCACAGAGGATGTAACTACAAAGAGATTTGACCTGATCGAAGAAATTGTTCCTGAAATTGGCAATACGGTTGGAGAATAGAAGTGAGAGCTGCGAAACTCTCTTGACAATAAAGAAACAAGCGTGGTTAAAGATGCATCACCAAGTCCCAGAGGCAAATAGACTTCCTGTCTATTACCTCCAAGGAACACATACAGGTAAACAAGTCAACATACTCAACTTCCTTAGCACTGTTGATCATTCATCTGATCAAAATGTGGAGATTGCGTACAGGCATGAGGTGACTACAGTAATGGAGGACTCCAAGGGGAACTGAAAAGTTGGGTCACCATTAAATGAAGAAGTAGTGGCTTCAAAATATATGCAGAACTCTTGGGAAAATGGAGAGTTCAGCAAACACAGATTATTTTCCAACTTTCAGAGGAAGTCACCTCAAGTAAATGCACAGATGAAGCTTGTGATGAACTACACAATGTGGACCCTTTGCTCAATTTCTTAGCAACTGAGTGGGAACATCTGTTCGAAAGGTCAAAGGACGATGAGCTGAAAGCAGGTCCAGAACTGGCCACAGCAGCCACAATTCCCAAGAGCTTCAGTCAACAAATTCCACCTCCTACAGAAACTAAATCTGGTTTCATCATTGTTCAGAGTTTCCAGATGGTCAAGATTTATTTTATTTGTTCATGGGACATGGGCGTCACTGGCTGACCAGTATTTATTGCCCATCCCTAGTTGCCTTAGGGCAGTTGAGAGTCAACCACATTGCTGTGGCTCTGGAGCACATGTAGGCCAGACCAGGTAAGGGGTACAGATTTCCTTCCCCAAAGGACATTAGTGAACCACTAATTTTTCTGACAACTGACAATGGTTTCATGGTCATCAGTAGATTCTTAATTCCAGATATTTTTTATTGAATTCAAATTCCACCATCTGCGATGGCGGGATTCGAATCCAGGTCCCCTGAACATTAGCTGAATTTCTGGATTAATAGTCTAGCTATAATACCACTAGGCCATCAGG